>NW_010206272.1:1612-3208 GCF_000695765.1 Mesitornis unicolor | reverse complement strand
ACCAGGACAGGAGCCCAAGAGAAACCCAAGAGGAACTCAAGAGATAGCCAAGAGAAACCCAGTAGGAACAATTCCCACATTGGATGTCCCAGAGCCAGAGGCTCCATCTGGCGGCATCTCTGGCAGAAGACAGAGGACTTGCCTGTGAGGTGAGAGGCAGGAGGAAACGCAGCAGAGAAATTGGGGTAAAGTACCAAGAACAGAGGATTTAGTTGAGACAGGCAGCTCTGCAGGCTGGAATGGTGGCATATGGATACAGGGATTTTTCACCCCCCCTAAAGAGCGCTGCACAAAACAGTTGTGACATTTCTTTTTGACAACTTCAGCCACTGAAAAAACCAGGACTTTGCATCTCTGTCCTTTATTTTGTTGGGTCTGAAGTCAGAAAAATGTCATTTTTTGAACAGAAGAACACCTCAAAACTAAGGCCACACGCGGGAGGTTAGCAAGTGAGTCACTCTTTCTCACCCGTTGCTGTATCCACATCACAGCTTCAGCGTTTCTTCTGGAATGAGAAAAAAAAATCCAGAAAAAAATAAGAATGTAATTAAAATAAATAGAAATCAAGGCTTGTTCTGACCCCAGCAGTGAGAGGAGCAGCGGATGATGAACTTGTGAGGGGAACAATATAGACGCGTCCTTGCGACACTTCAAGTATGCTCTTAATTACCTCTAATTGAGGCTGCGTACGCACAGATGGGTTAGACCTTGGTGATAAATAAGCTGTAACGTGAGGGACTTTTCCAGCATTGTCACTTGCTTAAAAACAGCCAACTGATCGTATCTCTCTCCTACAGATGTTGGTGTGACTCTGTAAGCGGTTTTTTGGGTCAGATTCATCCAAAATGTGGGAAAGACGTTTTAGAAATAGGCAGTTCTGCTAGGATTAAATATGCAGTGGTCATCTCCATCTTCCGTGGTGTCAGTGCAAATCACTTGGGGTATTTCGGTCTGCGAGAGGTAGCAATGGCTGGTTTTGGGAAGATCTGGAAATCAGTTGGCATTATTGGGAGAGCAGAAGCATCGAGCCTCAATAATTCCTTTCCTATTTCTTTTCTGTTATTTTTTGTTAATGTGGAAATTACATCCATGTTGTGATCGCCGTGGTTGTGTTGGAATATTGATGTTGGCAGGCGCTTCATCCTCCATGTCATCCCAAAAACCAACGTCTTCTTCTGGTAGATGTGCCAGTGTGGGAAAGGGGAGGGAGTGTAGAGTTGGAAATCCTGGCCATGGGCTGGTCGCTGATGCTCTTGTGCTTCTTGGGCTTCTTATCCATCCCCTCTCTTTCTGATTATCACAGCATGGTTTGGGTGGGAAGGGACCTTCAACCACCCCCACTCCAACCCCCATGGGCAGGGACACCTCCACCAGCCCAGGCTGCTCCAAGCCCCGGCCAACCTGGCCTTGGGCACTGCCAGGGAGGGGGCACCCACAGCTTCTCTGGGCAACCTGGGACAGGGCCTCACCATCCTCACAAGGAACGAATTTCTTCCTAATATCCAGTCTAAATCTCCCCTCTTCCAGTTTAAAGCCATCACCCCTCATCCCATCACTCCATCCCTTGTCCAAAGTCCCTCCCCAGCTTTCCTGTCC
>NW_010206272.1:0-1285 GCF_000695765.1 Mesitornis unicolor | reverse complement strand
TGGCCTCCTCTGGACCTGCTCCAACAGCTCCATGGCCTCTGCTGGTGGGGCCCAGAGCTGGACACAGCTTCGGGTTTGCACCATAACACAGAGTTTCCTCAGAACAGCAGGTTTGGGGCATCTTTGGGATGAGGCTTCATCCATGCGCATCTGGAGAAAGAGGAGATGCCAACGCTCTTTGCCTTGATGCAACGCTTAGGTCTTTCTCCTGCCATGGTCAAACATCTCTCAGGGAGCCCTGATGAGCGAGCAGCACCATCAAGGACACCAGTAGCATTTTACAGTGTCTCTTAATCCAGTTTTTGGTGGCTTATGGCTTAGCAGAGAGACCTGGAAACCGCTCCCCCCTTTGTTTTCATGGCCGTGCGGCCGTTCTTCGCCTGCCTCTGTTTGCTTTCCCAAGCCAGACAAAAATTAACATTTTTACAAGAAGCCCGGGTTTAGAAATCGGGTTTCTGGCCTTTCACCGCCAACCCAACCCTTGCCTGTCGTCCCCTGCTCTTGCCCCGACCCAACGGGGCTTTGGGAGCCATCGCCGTTATTTTTAGCCAAAAATGACATTTTTTGGCTCGTCAGCCCTGGCAGGGTTTGCTGTAAAATAAACTACTTTTACAATAAAGAGAAACATTGAGTGTATTACATCAAGGGCTTAGCTCAAGCCAAGGATTTCAGCTAAGGCTGCAACGTTGTCCTTAATTCACCTCTCTGGGGCATATGGTGGCTCTTGCCAAGCCACAGCCCCGCAGCAGAGCAGCCCGGTGGGACAGGCGACTTTACCTGCCATATTGCAGCTCGGTTTTCCGTTTAATTCAGCTGCCAAGAGGAAAGATCAGGACCTGCAGGAGCAATGCCACTTACGGAGTCTGCATGTTTTGATGAGAGCAAGTTAAATCCTCAAGAAGAAGTTTTAAACCCCAGGAAGCTTGTCTGAGCCCTTCTCACCCAGAGCAGATGATGCAGCACTTTTAGTTGTCCCAGTCTCTGGGGTTTTTTCCAAGAGTTTGCTTTTTCTCCCCGTCCTTACGTTTGCTTTGGCATGGTTCCTCCTTGCAAACATGCCAAAGACGGGGAGGGATGAACTCAGCCCTGTGGTCATGGCTGGTTCGCTGGCATCTGCTCTGGGTTTCTGGTGTCACTGGACGAGCTCTTGTGCCCGCAGCATCGATCGTCTGCGCTGATATTGCTGAAATTATTTCAGGAACCGCGCTGGTGACGCAAACGTTAGCAGAAATGAAAGGTGTAGCGCTGTGTTGTGCGCAGATATTTCACTTATTTTCACAGAATC
>NW_010206271.1:0-7598 GCF_000695765.1 Mesitornis unicolor | reverse complement strand
TTCCAACTCCTAATATTCTGTGATTCTGGCTGTGGTCCTGTGTAGAATGTTACATTGTATATCTGCTTGTTTTCACAGGATCCTGGAGTATGAGAAGCCGAACTTGAATGGTAACAGCAAGGGAGCTGGGTGTCGATTTGAGTTGTGGGATTGCAGTGGTGATCAAAAGTAAGGCAGCGCACTGTTACTTCCTCCTTAAGGTTACTTAATTCATAATAGTTCTGTTTACAGAAAATTTCCATACTTAAGGCCTAAAACCAATATTCTTTCTGAGATGAGGAATATTCACACCTTATTACCCTGTTGAATTTTTTTATAGCTTTCTGCTATAAAGCATCTGATGCTAGGCACTCTCTGTCATGATCTCAGCTGACACTGTTTTGGATGAAGACTGAGTATAACAGTGAAGTCCATATCTCCTAAAATTAAGTTCCAGGTACAGAAGACAGAGGCCCACTCAATAACTGCCTTTATCTTCTTGAAGTTGTTATGTGAGTGGACTTAAAACACTGTTTATATATCTGATCGAGGCCTTAATTTCCAAAAGATACAATTGAGAACTGGACAGATTTGTTTTTAGAGAAAAAGTTAAAATAAACATTTGACCAAATAATACATCGTCAGCAAATCATGGGACCAAATAACATAATAAGTAAGTAAAAATATTTGGAATATGATAGGTCACTGTCAAGATTACTGATGTTATAATAAAGAAAAAGTACTGAAATGTGTTCTTGAGGAGGGAAGAAGAAAACCTGAGGAAGTTTGCATGTATGTTTCTGTTTTCCAGCTATCAATCTTACCATTTTCCATGCATCTCTTTTTCAAGGTTTGAAACATGCTGGCCAGCTCTGATGAAAGACTGCCATGGTGTTGTAATAATCTTCAATCCTGAGCTGCCCAGTTGCCTGAAAGAAATTGAAATGTGGTACTCCTGTTTCGTGCAGCAGCAGCCACTGCTTGATAGTCAGTGTCTCCTAGTTGCACATCACAAGCCAGGCAGTGCAGGGGACACAGAAGATCTGTCATTGGGTAAGAAGATGGAAAACTCATTCTGTAACTCCGAGTATTTTATTGATCTCTTTATCTTTAAAATATTCAGATGTTATGGCTTGCATTTTACTTTGCAAAAGGGTTACCTAGAAGTTGAGCAATATTCCTGTTTCACAAAAGGGGAAAGTAAAGGCAAAAAAAGTTTGAGTGACTTTTTTAAGGTCGCACAGTGAGTACGTAGCTGAGCCAGCAATTAAAACTCCCAAACTCTGAAGCCATATGTCATCATCACTAGTAGTTTGTTCCTTGCATTCAATTATGTCTTTTGTTAACTGACACTTCTACAGCCATTTAAGCCTGCGTTTCATCCATAATTTGAAATAAATGGCTAACAATCTTCCTCTTAACATTAAAGTTATTAATAGGTACCTTATATACTGCAAAATTATTTGTGGCTGTTTACAGAAATGAGAACACACACTCCCTCTGGGCAACCAGTTCCAGTGTTCAAATATTTATTGTAATATTAATATTTTGATACACAGTTAACAATATCATTCCATAATTTTGAAGTAATCAAAAAATGTCCTATCAATTCAATAGTAAAACTGCAATTCAGTGCTGAATTGTTTCATTCTGCAGAACTGAATGTGAGACCAAAACCAGTACTTTAAGGTTTAATAATAATGTTTGAGGAATTTAATCTAGCAACAAATTGTACTTGTTTGTAATGCTGACAAGCTATGATGCATTTCTTCTTCACGTGTTATCTGGCGTATCAAACACTGGATACTACTGAATGCTGACTTCAGCATGAGCTGTTCCATGACCTTGATTGTGAATATTTCTTTTATAAAAGGAATATACTTAATTATTTTTTATTTACCTTCAAAGCTTACCCACTGAACAAGCTAAAACTAATACATTCCAACTTAGAAGAAGATCCTGAAGATGTTCGGATGGAATTTATGAAATACTTCAGAAGCATTATCACCTTAATAAATGAGAGCAGAGAGAGAGAAGAAATGTCAATTATGTCATAACATTAAAAGAAATACTGAACAGGGAAGAAAATGGACATTTTTTTTTGTAAGCTACGCCATCCTGTGAACAGGTCCTTGCAACAAGAATTTGCCAGCCTATAAACATTTCAGAGAAAATAAAGCACAATATATGACTTCATCAGAAAAAAAACGAGTGTTGACATCACATGAACTGTGCTGCCAGAGATAGCTGCAAATCCAGGAATTTGGGTAACTTCAGCTGCCCTTCAGTTTCATTTGGCATCAGAGGTACAGGAAGGTATTGTTTAATGTGGACCAAAAGATGATAAAGGTATTGGTCATCTCTTCACTTCAGAATCCTTTTTTGAAGAGGCACAGGAGAAAAAAGCCTGACAGAATATATGATTTTTGGAGTTCTGTTGAAGCATCTGAGTAAAGTGCTCATGCCAGCTGCGTTCCTGGAGAAGTTACGCTTTTGGAAGTCAGCACAAACTGATTGGAACAGAGATCTGAGGAGTAGTCCTGGTGTGGAATCCACATTTTAATGTTCCAAGTTCTCCTTATCTTTCTGTCCAGCATCTGAAGAGAGTACATTTCATAGCTATTGCCTTGGCAAGGCAGAGTACATTGCAGTCTTTCTCAGGACTAGGTTCTTCTGTTCCAACAAAATGTGGTGTTGGGGACAATGTTTAAGTCTCTCTGGGAAGAAAAGAACTGAAACCTTAGTGTAATGCAATACTTTGACCTATGCTGGGAGCTCCAAGAGAGGAAAAAAAAAAGTTCTCCAAGGGAGGAGAAGTTGTTTCGATACTTGTATTACTATTCCCTATTGCACTGAAAGAAGTGGTGTCCTAGATAATTGACTTTCTGATTTGTTTGGTTTGCACTCCTTCCTGTTCTTAGGGTATTTTGCTGTGGAAGACATTTTTTGTAACATGCAGTACTAAAGCATTAAACACATTTCTGGAATGCATCCTTTTTGTTTTCAAAGGTGAAGTTAATTATGGTTTTGTGGAATTCTTACTGACTTTTTTAGTTTTTAGTAAGTAAAACACTGATACATTTGTAGCATGTTTCACACTAATTAGCTCCAACAAGAGAGGTGTACAAAAAGTTGACACTGACCCAAATAGCCAAAGAAATTACAAATAAAACCAGAATTCTTTATTCATACTGACACACACTTTTTTACTTCAGAAGATCATTTAAAGGAGAGAGGGACTGGGAGCAGGAACTGTAAAAATGCTTGAGAAGCATCACATTTCACCTTGTACTGCAACTCACCTTGTGAAATGTGAGATCAATGGCTTGTCAGAACTATGTCTGACATACAGCACTAAATTTTACAGGCTTTGTTTCATTGCATATTCATACCATAGAGCTATATTTGAGCTGGAGCTGTTTTACAAGTATATTTGTTAAAACAGCCTTGTCCTCTCACCAACATTGTCTTTCAGTAAACACCCTCTACAGGATGTTATAAAACAGGAAGTACTTGATGTATTTTAGTTCAAGACAACAGGAGTGAGAGCTTTTTGGTTTTTTTCCAGTGATCTACATTAATTAGTTTACTATTTTTCCTATTTTCAAAGTTCAGTCTTTTCTGAGTAATAAGTAGCCTGTCCTTGTGCAAATTTTCTGCTTTCCAAGATGACGAGATGCCTCAAAGATCGTACTTGGTTGTTTACACGTCTTTCTCCTGTCCTTCAAACAGTGTGCAATTGGGGCTTTCTCTAGGGTTTCCTCTGGGAAGCGTCAGAGCAGAGAGCGGTCAGGGCGTGATGCGTGCCACAGACTGGAGGTAAGCAGTAGCACTGCTCTTGTTCTGGCCTCCTCAAAACACCCACAGGTTTCAAGGCAAAAAATTGTCACTCCCTTTCTTTTGTCAGTCCTCAGTGGGATCTGTTGTAGTGGTGTAATAATGATTGGCTGTAGCAGCTCAAAATAAGGAACCTTCATTGTTGCTTTAAGGTAGATTATTCAGTTATTTTCATGTACTGCTTGTGGCACTAATATGTCATCATGCGCAAAATCAGCAAACACATTGCTAGAGTCTGAAAGCCTCCTCATCCCACTTGTGTTTTGTACTTCCCCAGGTATTTGATTATTAAACCCTTTTTATTTAAACCAAAGGCATGTGAGGTGAAAGATTAAAAGATGATCTTGGAATAGTTCCAAGTTGTAACACTAAGGGCTACAAATGACAAAACACAGTGAGCTAGGCTGATACTCCAGCGAATTCCTACTCCAGTGATATGCTTGCTCAGTTCGTACCACGCATGTGGCATGTGAAGTTGCATATGCACACAAATAACCTGCTTCATGCGCTCACAGAATTTGCTGCCCTAGCTTCTTTTCATTGTCTGCTGGCTCCTATTCTGCCATTAAAGCTAAAAGCTCACATCAGTGAGAGGAAAGACACCAGGAAAGGAAAAAATCAAAATAAGCAGTAAGAGATTAAAAGAAAAGGTTGGAGACAAATAGTGGGAGGTTGGCATTTCAACATCTACATTTTATTTATATGACTTTTTAAACAATCAGGCTTTATACGTTTGCAATCAGTGTCATAGGGTGGTCTTTTGGAGGCAGTTATTGGAAAATTCACAGTCTAACTAGAGAACAGGTTTTTTCATGCTGCCTTAGATTCTTTTTACCTTATTGCCAGCTGTGTGGTGCTGGAGCCAACTTTTAAAATATACTGCCTTAATAAATCCAGTTTTTCCCAACAGCAACGTTGTGATACGCACTGGTAGACTGGTGTGAAACCCACCGAATATTTTATTTGGAATGTAAACCAGTGTTTGGGTGATTCTAGGGTTGAAAAGGCAATGAACTCTCCTATTCACCACCTTGCTTCAAATAAAATGTTAATCATGATCTTACTTTAAATTCAAAACAGAATGTAAATTACAAGTATCTCTGTACTGCAAAACATTGTTCATTAGCGGAGAAAAGTACTGTTAGGGAGAACCAAAGACAGATCCCTAGACTTGACTTATATCATCCAGAAAGGTCATAATATGTAATAAATATGGAACGTCATTCATAAAATCTGGCCAAGAGATTAATTTCTGTGCTTGCTGAAGAACAGAGTAAATGCATAGACTCATGCAAAATTAATCCTCAGTATTGGAGAAGATAGAAAGTATTTATTCAGAAGTATCATTTATTAATGATTTACAAAACAGGTCAACAGAGACACCCAGATAGAAGAGGGGTATGCGAATGCCAGATGAACGTACGCTGTGTCTCTGTCTCTGCCTTTTACAGCTTGCCTTTCCTGTGCTATCAATAAGTCTTTAGAGCTTCAAACAATGCCACATCACAGCATTACCCAGTCTGGGGGTGCACAGTTCTATTTGTTTGGTTAAAGCAATGTGGTTAATAAGTGACTCTTGTATGGCTCTGTCCATACTTCTGCTTGAGAGAGCAAAGAATTGCCCAGACAAGTGTAAAGGAAACTGGGAGCATGAGGTAATCAGCCACAAGATACACGGAAGTCAGTTGGCAAACCACAGGTTTAACTAGGAGCAGGAACAATTGAGGAGCAGATTACAGCAAATTTACAGCAAAAGCACTCTTTATTTTACTCTTCCAAACTGATGACCTTACCACCATGCTTGGAAGTTTGGAAAGGCTTTTTGCTTGACCTTTCCAAGAAGTGGAAGGGAAAGTAAAGAACCAGTGAAGTCTGTCAATTCCTCCAAACAAATGTAGCCTTCTCTAGGTGTATAGGGGTACACCATTGCTTTGGACAGTTGACCTGTCTGGACAAAGAGTCAGCATGGAAATTTGATAGGGAGCAGTCAGAATCAGAGCTCTGCAGGGCTAGAAATGCCGAATTTTAAGACTTCAGGGCTGTAGGTAGAAAGTTAATGGCTCTGGCTGTCCTGCAGACTGGTGATTTAAGACATTTAATCTCCTCAATTATAAAATAGAGTTTGCTCGGGTTACCTCTTACAAGCTGTTTTCTGCACACACAGAGCATTATGAAGCCAACTTGTGACAATGAAAGCAGTTACAGGCACTGCAATCCAGATGTGTGGTTTCCAATCATACTTGTTTACAACCAAACTTTGGGAGTAGCAGGAAAGCCAAATGAAATACATTTGGACCTCATCAAAGCTGTCCTTTCAAGTTATATATTTTGAAGGCCAGGCCTTTGGTTGCAGTTGCTCTCAGCAGCATTGTTCTAATGGACACAATAGACATAAGAAATCTTATGTTCCTATTTCTATTATTGCACTGCCAAGTGACTACAAGGAAGTCATGTGGGCCACCACATTTAAGAGTGCCCATCCATGCTGTATTTTTGCACGCTCAGTTTAAAATACGTAGGGTGCCGATGTGCAGACACTTTAGGAAGCAACTTCTAGACAGTGTCCAGGACCTCTTAAAATCAGATCTTAGACCACTACAGGAGTACTTTGCTCTGGAGGTCACTTGTGAGTATTTCTTCTCACCACTTCTCCAGAAGCCTTCACTGCTGGAATACTTCAGTGATGCAGCAAAGATACCCCAAAAGATCAAGTGACCCAGTTGAGAAGTTGCCTTTCCTGAGATGCTAGAAACACTCTAACAGTAACTCACAGAGCTTTAGTCAGCACACCTCATGCACACACAGATGCTATTGCACCTGTGAATAAAAGATACCATATCCTACTACTCCAAGCAGTTCAGGGGGTTAGCTCATACGTGTGAAGCAGACCCACTGTCAGTTCAGGTGTATATTTTTGCATTAATCCATCTTAAGTTATTTACTTAGGACAAGATTCACCCCATGAGTGACTGAGGTTTACATGACTACATACCTCTTAAATGCACCTCCTGAGAATCAAAAATCAGTCCTCTTCACAGACAACACTACCTGGAAACCTCTTACCTCGTGTACATAACCAGGCTGCTGGCTTTGTGCAAGCGGTGTACAGGTTCGGTCACCTATGCTCTGAAAGCTACACTGAATCAGAAAAGGACCACCTGAATGGCTGAAGAACAAAGAAACAATTGCATGAGAAGTGTTTGGTTTTTTCACTCTAGTAACACAGGGAGAGAGGTTGCATGCTTTATTTCTGCAAATTTACCTGGACATAAGATAACAGGAGCAATGATCAGAGCAGGGATGATGTTGCTAAAAGGCTGGACCATTCAGTTACACAAATCTAAATATAAAGCACTCATCTGCTCCTTTTGCTACTTCTCCCCCACTTCCTGTAATTCTAGGAGGAAATAATTTGACCTTGAATACAAGGTGGCCTTTTATTTAAGCTGGTTTTTTTCAGAAAATCTTAGAATCATTAAGGTTGGAAGAGACCTCTAAGATCATTGAGTCCAACCATCAACCTAACACCACCATGCCCACTAAACCATGTCCTGGAGTGCCATATCCACGCACTTCTTGAACACCTCCAGGGGTAGTGACTCCACCACCTCCCTGGGCAGCCCCTTCCAGTGTTTGACCACTCTTTCAGTAAAGACATTTTTCTTTATATCAAATCTAAACCTTCCCTGGTGCAACTTCAGGCCATTTCCACTTGTCCTGTCACTGGTTACATGGAAGAATAGACCAACATTCACCTCTCTACACCCTCCTTTCAGGCAGTT
>NW_010206270.1:0-10087 GCF_000695765.1 Mesitornis unicolor | reverse complement strand
GCGCAGCGGCACCGCTCTGGTACCTGCCAGGGTTTGTGTTCTTACTGCAGGTCCATCTGCAAACGCGGAGAAGTGGAAGAAATACTTGTTCTTCAGGACAAGTGCGCAGGCTGGGAGCGGTGAGGGAAGAGGCTGCCTGTCCCCTCACAGCCCTGTCCCCTGCAGATACAGAATCCCCTCACAGCCTGAGGCAGGTGAAGTAAATAAGAGCTCTCGAAATTCAGAGTGACCCACTCAGCCTCAGAAAGAAAAAAGTCAACTAACTTTCTGCTTTGCAATACCTTTTCAAACACAGGCAAGACTTCGAGCTTTTGCTCAAATGCACTTACCACTGAGTAATCATTTTAATAAAATTTAACCTAGAGGAGACTGAAAATCATTCCCATACAGGCTGATCCATTTGCAGGATCATATGTGAGTTCTTGCTAATCAAATCTGAGCAGCTTGCAATCTATATAAACTGGGATAAACTTAAATATAGTGACTTATTAGCAGGAAATGAATGCCATTAGGCAGATAAAGGTAAATCTATTGCTGTCATTAGTGAAAAACAAATTATTATATGCGCCTTTCTCTCTCTCGCTCTCCCTTGAGAACAAGTTGTGTCTACAGGGCACAAGTATAACAGCAGCATTTATGTTAATATACTTAACTGGGGCTGCAAAATAAATATCTTTTATTTATAAACAGAACCCTCACCCTGAGGCACAAAACTTGCTATACTTGACAATATGATTAGGCAAGTAGAGTTTTCCTGGCTTGGAAACAGAGGCTTCGGATGGCCTTTCACACTGAAGACATTCGAAGCAGCAAAAAGCAAACTAAGTTCTGGAATAATAATATGACATGCCTAGTGAAGAGGTATACATCACATTATACAAGATGATGGCATTTTGAAGTGGACTGCTTTGTCAGGAGGACTGTGGGCATCGTATGTAAAAGGTTTGGGAAGCATGGTTGGGCAGGGGAAGCTCTGGAAGAGGAATGCCTAAACATAGGTTTCATTTCTGTTTCTTTTGCTAACATTTTTCCTGCAAGTTCTGCAGGAAACCTCCCCAAGTTTTGTGTGAAAGGCAGCTGACCACCTTTGTCAGGTGTTTCACACAGGCAGGCTCCAGGTAGCTTTCTCAAGCACTGAAAGCAAGTCCTGAATCAGGGCAGAAATATTAAATAAATTTCAACACTGGCTGCAGTACTGTTCCATATTTAGTGTTGCAGCTTGAGAATCACGATTGCATGAAGGAATTGAGAGAATTGCACGAGGAAAAGCATTCCTGAAGAGCAAACCACAATAGATCTGTCAGTACAGGAGCTGCAGTCGCTCAGACTGCACCTACAGCGACAGTTTGTTCCTGCACCAGGGCAGATTTGTTGCTGCAGTTGTCCCATGTCAAAACCAGTCTTTTCTGTACTGGTATTTCACTAACACTGCCGAAACACTGCCTGGGTTTGGTTTGTAAAGTCTTATTAGGGAGACCTGGTGAAGGGGAAAAACAGGAAGCAGTCTGACAGCACACGGATGATACTAGACAAGAGCAGCTATCTGACAAATATTTTGGAGAAGATGAGGATTACATCCTGTTATTACAAAAGGATACGGAGGGGTTTTCTCCAGATGTCAGATGAGCTGTTGAAATGATGAGTGCTGCTGGGGCCCTGTGTTATACATGATGTTGAGGCAGCATCTGCATCACACAACGCCTTCATCAGCTAAAAGAAGGGACCAGGGCTAATTAGCTCAAGTGAACTATTAACGGCTTTACTCTTTCTGACACTCAAGCCACCTCCCTCGCATCCACAGAGCTCTGCTGCGAAGGCATACGAGCTCATTCGTCACTACCTCAGGTATCTCTGGAGCGTTGAATAAAGGTCTTATGATTAAAATTCCAGTGCTTGATCTTGACTGAAAGGCCAGGCAGACAATTACAGTATTTACTGTTGCAGTCTTCTGTCAAAGTGAAACAAAGGTGATAATCACGAGGTGCTTGTGCTAAGTCAGATTCCAGTCCTCCTTTCATATTAGGTTTTACCTTAAATTAAAAATCCAATTCCTTCTACCCATCCAGCCATTTGCTACAGAAATGTTACTTCTCTGCACTCATTTTGCCCTGTCCTTCGTCAACTTCTTCCCTCTACTCCTTTACCCTCTCCCTTACCCATTTAAATTAAAAATCTTGAGGTCGAATCTTACGCATTGGCAATACATTAACACAACTTCATCCTGTTCTCCAAGTCTGCTAAAGTGCTTCTTCTACAAGAAGTAATATTTCTCCTTTTCTGCGAATTTGTCTTTAAAAGTATGTCACTTAAAAAGAAGAGTTGTTTTCTTTAGCATTTTTAAAGCATATACACAACAATCTGCTCACCTCGGTAAAATAAAGATGCGTAATTGCTAGCCTTAGAGCCATAATTTGCATTAATATTGTGAAGTAAAGCTCTTATGCATGCAGTGCCACAACGGTAGCCTCAGCAGTTGTGTCTCCTTCTAGGTGGGCAGGGAAAAATATTGCTGAACACATGCATCACTGCTGACCATCCCCGAACAGAACTTCTCTGATTAGATTTGGGAACCGGCGAGGAATTGACTTTATCTATGAACTCCATTTCCTGGATAATGTTATTAATTTATTCATTAAAATGTTATCAAATTATTGAAAAGAAATCTCCATCCTGAGCGTTAGATAACGACAGCTCTGCTTCCCATCTCAACGGCACATTCACTTGAACAGGACTTTTAACTAGCAATATTGTTTAGTGATTTTATTATTTCCATTATTCAATTCGGCCAAGCTTTTTTTTTTTCCCTTCTTCTTCGCACTCTGTTTACACTTTTTAATGAGGTTTTAATCTTCCCTGACATGTTTATTCAGGTTATTTGTTTTACAAAAGGAAAGGGCCTTAAGTATAACTGAGGAAATCAATGCTTTTTTTAACCTGTGTCCAAATCTCTTTCTAATTCACCTTTACAAATATTCCTCAGCCTAGAGGGGGGGGTAGAAAGCACACATGGGTTTTACAGAATGTATGCAAGAAGGTTAGAGTTTTTTCAGATTAATTCAAGTTTAAAAAATCAAATGCTTACGGAAGAGCTGTAAATTCCACTAAGTCCCATAGGAATAACTGATTGCACAATTAACTGGAGCCTTCAGAGATTCACAGGTAAATCTGAAAATCACTTTTCAATAGAAACGCATTAAGTGGCATGGCAAACCTTAGGATGGCATTGGTCACAGCAAATCAGCATTCCATTAAAATCAACCAGTGTGTGTCCGTTTCCATTAGATTCCTACAGATGTTTTTTGGATTTGGCTTCAGAGGGATGAGCACGTTGGGTATGCGTTGGATGGACACCCTGAAAAATCCAACTGTAAGAGCAACCAGCGCGAGCGGCTGGATTTTATGTGAAATAACCCGGTATCAGCTGTGGATTACCAGCTCTCAGAAATGTAGCTCTTTGGCCGAGGTTTCTCATATAGGAAAAAAACCTCTACATCCATGCAAAGCCATCAGAACACTAAAAATGAGGTAGACATACTTAAGCTTTGATCCACTGACGTTTCAAGTGAATTCTATCCTCACAGAGTATAACAGGGAAAAAAGGCTCAAAAAGTGGATTATCTGGAGGACTGTCCATGGTGTTTGCTGAACCAACTCCCCTAGGATGAGCTCTTGATCTGTCCTTACTCTGTGAGCACTTTCCACGCTACTGAAACAGAGATGGACCCAAATTCCTTTGTGGGCTGAAAAAATACAGCAAGGAGGTTAACTACAGCCAACTTGAACATCCAAAGACAACACCTATTGCCCTGTTACCTGGATTAAAAAGCCTTAGAGCCTTATTGAAATATTTGGAAGGCTGGAAGGGCCATCACTGCTGCCTTTCATGGGCATTATAAGGTTGCTCCAGACCTGCTGTAGCACCTTGGCAAGAAAAAGGGGTTGAAAATTAAGAATTTCAGTACCTTACTGACACTGACATCTACGAAGGATTTCTGTCCTGTAATAGTTGTCATGCTGAATATACACATTACTACCTTATATGTCAGATAGCTAATAAGATGTTTCCCATTTAATCTTCTGAGCAGCAGAAGTATTTAAAGAACATTAATGTAGTCAGACTTAATTTACTCTTTTTTTTTTCCCCATGACTTGCAATCATTTTTCACCATCCTCATGCTAGTTAGCTATTATTTTGTAAATGAATGACTTCATTTAATTTAGTTTCAGATTTAATTGTTCCTTATTGGAAATGTCAGCTTTCACAGTTCATTAATAAGGGCACTGGTGGAAAAGAAAGCAAGGAAAGAAGGGGGATAGGGAGAAATAAACTTAACTTGCAAGCAATGAAGAGCTTTAGTTAATGGTATGTCCACATATTTGTTTTAAGTCCCTCTTGAACCTTGGTCTCTGGATTGATGTTACGGGGGATATTTGCTGGAATTCAACAGACCGGCTTCACGGACAGACGCTGCTCGCTGACAAGGATATACAATATAATTCCTGAACTGGTACTGCTCTCCTCCCAACTTCGCTGGCAGAAGAATTCTGAGGTGGCAAATCAACCAACTCCTGTTCCAGTGGTTTAAACAGTCAGGTGGAAAAATGAGGCTTCCAAAGAGGGCCAAATGCTTTTCTGGAAATCTGTCTGAGTGTGCACAACTGGGATTTGCAGGGGAAATGCATTTTGGAATACCTTGGGACAGTCTGCGGAGTATTTGTAGTTCTGGTCAAGGAACTGAGTCCCACTGCATTACACAATCCAAATATCTCTACTGGAGAGCCAAGTCCCAGAACCAGCTTCTACTTAGTGTGACATGGGAACCACCACCTTTCATCAATAAATACTACCTACAACTAATGAATACTACCTACAGTCAATAAATACTACCTACTTTGAATCACTACTGTACCTCAGTTACACTCATGAAAATATGAGCAAAAACTGCTCCTTAGTTTTCCAGGTGTAGCAATAACAAATCCATTAACCTAAGCCATTAAATACTACCGCGCTGAATGAATTCCTGTAGGTAGTCCAACAGTATCATTTTGGGGGTTTTCTAATTTATTTATTCAATATGCATGTAAAAATAAACAATGAAAACATTAATTTCTTTGCCAAGTCAAACGTGACTGAAATGATTAATTGCTTTAACAGTTTTGTCCTTACTGGTGACATTCGAGTGGTTTTTAAGTTCTGCAGAGCCCAAGTGTTGGGTTTTTTTAAAGCAGAGGAACACTTGTGATAATGATGAACAAAGACATAATCATGTCATATCCATCCACTAATTGGAATACATTAAAAGTTTAAGTTTGATCACAATGTGTCACTCTCAGCCACCAGTTAATAAAGTAGATTACTGGCAGAGCAAAAAAAAAACCAACCCCAATAATAATAATAATAATCTATGCCATTTTTATGACATAAACGAGTAGTTAAAACTGATACACAAATCCAGCAATGAAACCCTGCAGTAATATATTAGTAAGGGAATGCATCTTGCAATCCATCCTGTATTTTGGATACTTTATAAAATGCTTTCTAAGCTCATTTAGATCAATTAGCATTTCTGAATCACTTCGCATGGAATGGCTTTGACTTTGTGTTATTGGGCCGCCTTATGCTGCTTGAACATCTTTAAGTGAAAGGTTCTCGACAGCTTTTTGGGAAAGGAAAAGAAAAAAGCAATTTCATTTTTTAGACAAGTAAATAGCGCATAGAGAATTGCGTAAGGAAAAAAAGAGATTAAATTAGAAATAGGCTTTTGTATATTTATGCAGAGCTTCCAAAAAGATAATAGCTGAAAGAAAACAGAGCCTCCGTATGGGGAATTTATTACACATTGAAAGAGGCAACATTGGCTCTATTTACCACGTATGGGAAGAAAAGAAAGATATGCTGCATTGCATAGAGGAGAAGATATCAAGAGCTTGACTGAAATAATACAGAATCTGCCCTGGCGATGGGGTGTGCTGGATCAGGCCCTAAGAGCTGCACACAGACTTGCCCTCCACTTCACCATAGCATTAGCCTTACCCTCCAAATTCAATGAATCACTTAAGTGGAGGCTTCATTTTAAGCGGATGAGGAGTCCCTTTCAAGAGAAAATATTTCATATTTGAGGACATGGCTGAGTTGAACCAGGAGATTTGATCTCAGAACCTGATTTCCAGAGATGCAAACCACTTACTGCTTTGAATAGAAAAAATCCCCAAGAAACAGAATAGACCCAGGAGGTTGTTACCTCAGTTTCCCCAGGTATAGAGCAGTGGACTGATTTTACATAATAGCGATGTTGACAGGTTCAAACTAACGTTTCAAAACCATGTTCAGATTTAAGAAATCTACAATATAAATGCAAAATATTTCTATAATAAACACTCAACTGTACAAACTGTAATAATCTTCATTTTTTTCCTTCCCAAACAGCAAAGGCAAATATAACACACATACTTCTAAAGGTGAAATTACACCATCTTGGAGGGACTATGAACGGAAAATTCTAACATGGTATTTTCTTGGATGAAAGCTCCCATGCAAGTGTAAATTATTATCATTAAAATAATGAATTCTTTGCCTGGTTTAAGCTTTGCAGCTCACTCTTGAATTGAAAAGTGCTCTCTGCTCAATGAAACTCACGGGTGTAATGTAAATTTTCCACAGCATTTGGTTTTCGACTAAATTCTACAGACACATGATCAAGAGACGAAACCCCATCAAAAAAGGCTTGTGAGCACCAAAAGTCCATGTCTTTCAATTATAATTCTGGATAATGTGGAGGTTGGTCATTATTACCAAGTGTTTCAAATACCAGCTCATCAGTTCAAATCTGGGTCACGCAGAAAGTTCAAAAGAAGCGCGCTGTTGGATGTCCTGTATCAGATACGGTAGTTTCAGGCAATTTCCCATTTGATATACCAATATATTTAAAAAGCACTGGAATATCTCACCAGTTTAGGCAACTCTTGGCATTCTCAGCAAAGCAACCGAGAATTAAAGCAAGAACTGAGCCAGAACTGACCTCTCAACACTGAAACCGCTCCCTCAGATGTCCAAGGCTGAGACGCGTTGTCCCGCAACACATTGACATGCACAACTCAATCACAAATGCTGAAAACACATAAGAGAACAGTGTAAATTCATTTTCACAGGCTGTCTCTAGCCAGAGAAGAAGGAAAAGTTTTTAACCTGACTTTTCAATAGAAAGCACTGTCCGACGAATCAGTTGTTTCTGGCTAACTCAAAACTCTCATCCTAATCATGATGTTTCAGGACTGCATTCTAACACATAGGAAGGGACTAATCTGAACATATTGCAAACTATTTTGTGCTGTAGAAAGTGATGAAATATCTTCCTTGGCTCTTCTGTTTTGAGGAAAAATAAAATTTTCAAGTCTCAGGATGAAAATTCCCTCTATTTTCCAACTCCATTTCTAGATAATTCAGTTGACTCTCTAATGGTTGCACAGCACAAAGCTCCTTATGCCTTTGGTGCCTGTGCTGGTATTGAGCAGTTAATTATTTGAGTTAGACCTGGGAATAAGATGTTTGAAATAGGGCCTAGACTATCTTGAAGTGCACATACAGTATTCAAAAGTATTATCCTTATGTATTATTATTATGAGTATTATTATTATGAGTATTATCCTCACTATCAGAAGGATGTTGAGATTCTGGAGCGTGTTCACAGAAGAGCCACAAGGATGGGGAGGGCTCTGGAGAACAAGCCTGATGAGGAGCAGCTGAGGGAACTGGGCTTGTTTAGCCTGGAGAAGAGAAGGCTGAGGGGAGACCTCATCACCACCTCCAACTGCCTCAAGGGAGGTTGTGGAGAGGTGGGTGCTGGGCTCTTCTCCCAGGTGATGGGGGATAGAACAAGGGGAAACGGCACCAGGCTGTGCCAAGGGAGGTTCAGGTTAGAGATAAGGAGGAAGTTCTTTCCTGAGAGGGTAGTCAGAAGATGGAACGGGCTGCCCAGGGAGGTGGTGGAGTCACCATCCCTGGATGTGTTTAAGGAGCGGGTAGATGAGGTACTTAGGGATATGGTTTAGGGGGTAGACAGGAGCGGTTGGACGTGATGATCTCAGAGGGCTTTTCCAACCAAGCCATTCTGTGATTCTGTGAAAATTAGAGGCCACCTTTGGCTATCTCTAAATGCACTTTAAGAATTATTGTTCATGATCAAGAGGTTCTAGGACTACTTTATCAATGATAAACAGATTTTATTAGCATAGTGGCAGCATTGGTAGTAGTCAATCTAGAAAAGTTATTAGATGTGAGTGTTACCCGCAGTTCTAAGCAATGTCTTTGCTGATTTGATCCCTTAATTACAGCAATCAATTGACATTAATATGGCAATTCCGTGACCTACTTCGTAAAGGGGTTAGACAAAATGATTGAATGGTCCCTTCTAGTCTGCAAACCTATAAATAACAATTAACTAAGGGAGCTAATAAGCATGTATTAGCTAGATTGAGTGTAGAAGCCAAGCAGTCTGAATTGGGTTGAGCAAGGACTGAAGTTCAGCCTTCCACAGCCAGAGAGGTGCCTGGATGAACGCATGGCTTAGGGTCTGGAGACTGGTGATGCCTCTGTGTCTTCATCTCTGCCCCTCCACACTCCCCAGCTTGACAAGAGGTTTGAAAATCTGCTTTGTCTTCATGGGCAAACTGTCAGGAATCTCAAAAACATTCCCAGGATGGCAAATCAATTTTTTATCGATCCTTTAAATCCTATCTATAAATGAAATCTAAATTCAAATTTTATTACGAGGATCTGGGAAGTTCTTTTGGCATTCAGAACAATTTCTTTGTATCTTTTCCGCACCACATTTACCAAGTTAACCGATTTACAAAATGCTGTTTAATGAGAGACTCTTCCACTCTGCCCCCAGACATTTATCCCTTTCGAGGCCATCAGTCGTGCCCTATATGCAATGCAAGGCTTTCACGTATGGTAGCGAGTTGTGCAAACCTTGCCTAAGACACGTTCCCTTGCTTACTGTTCATGGAAGATTGTATCTCTGTTCACTAATGCTCTCTAACCGCTATAATTTGATTGCTTTGTGTGCTGAAAACAATAAAAAAGTTAATTAAAAATAAACAAAAGAGCAAGAGAATTTAGACCCCTGTACCATCAACGTATGACTGTAAACTGAAAGCTTCAAAGTAACAAAACCAGCTAAAGACACTTTAGATGCTGTTTTGATGCTACACAAGCGTCTCCCTCAAACAAAAGGTGCAGTCTACTTAACTCAAGTACCTAAATATTTTCGTTGACTAAAGAGGCTTCTAAAGGAGAGATGAAACTATTCAAAAGATAATGATCACATTTTCTAGTGTTTGTCTTCAGCAGTATTTGTAGCCAGTAACAGCAGAAGATCATGTGCTAGACTGGTCTCCTTGACTGAAGTCAACCCTTGGACTTCTGACAAAGCTATAGCTGACCAAGGACTTTCTATTTCTACCATGATGCAACTGGAAAATGCATCTGGATACGTGCAAGTTCATGTGGATAATGCAATTTTTCTGCCCTATAGTTTCACCAGCCAGGTTTGCGAACAGTTCATCATTTGTCTGAGATTTCTCAGGCACAGCAGAAGTCATTCCACTCTGCCCAGCTGTAGTACATGCACAGCTTGTTCCTCCATTTCAGGTTAGGATATACAAAGCTCAGCTCACATCCAGAAAAAATTAGACTGCATACATACCCTGCTTTCCCCCATGTTCAGAGCCACGTGTTTTCTAAGCCTGGGAGAAGCGTTGTGCTGGGAAATCCTCCTGAGACGTCTGAGCTGGAAGCGATGGACTTTGCAGTGCGCTGGGAGAGCCTGGGAACAGAGCAAGAGGGACAAGGTCAGCTGGATGCTCCTGGGAGCAAGAGGGGTTGTAGATTCACAAGGGTGTCCAACCTCCCCAACCTGGCTGCAGGCAGGGAGCATCCTTAGAGCCTCCCCGCTTACCACACTCTGCTTTCCCAGCCACCCGACTCAGTTGTGCAGCAGCAGCTTTTCTGCTGCTTGAGGAAAAATTAAATAATCCTCACTCAATGTTCACAGAACACAGAACCACAGAATCACAGAACGTTAGG
>NW_010206269.1:10879-22142 GCF_000695765.1 Mesitornis unicolor | reverse complement strand
AGGCTGGTAACCCTTAAACCATAACAACAAGAATCTGAAACTGCAGTGAATGCAATGCTGAATTTTCCATCTTTTGAAAAAAACTTTTAACAGCATAAACCATGTTTGTGGTAGCTGTCAAGTGTGTTCTGTAAACCTGCCTTTCCTCTGAGCAGTCATATAGTTTCTTATTTCTGCAACAGGTGATGTCAAATATGACACTTAATTGCAGGAGTTGTTGAAAATTTAGAGTTTATTTCAGTTGTTCACCTTTGCTTAATTGGTGCTTGCTCCTGTTTCTCTTCCTCTGCAACTCCAGCTTGTTTGCATCAATAGTTGAAGACTGAGTATTGCTCTCTAGTTGCTCTTACCTCTGGTGAGTATAATCATTCTCTCATTTCAGACAAGTGACAAAGCTGACATCAAACATTGCTTATGTGTCTCAAATATTGTTATTAGAAAATGTTTAAGCTTCACATAGGTTGTTCCCTTCTAGTGATGAGCTGTCAGCATTAACCCAGTAGAGTTCATATGGCTGGCCTTTTTTATGATAAATTTAGATTAACTACACTGCAAAAACAATAATAAGCAAAAATTTGAGTCTGAGCTGCCAAATGCAAGTATGCAGTTTCTTAAATCTCTTGGATATTAAATTAGATAAATGTAAAAATGGTGAGAAATTTTGCAGGTCCTTGTAGTAATAACAAAGGAGCATCTTTAGAAAATGACTATTTTAACTGAAAAGAGTTTCATGTAGTGCATTGAATAATATGTGCAGTCAGGATGATATGATTCTGGGTATATAAAAAATACAGTGCTAGTCATTTTAATGTTGAGGGAAGCTGTGAGCTAAAACAAGCTTTCCTGCTGGTGGTGGAGAACATATTCTTTATGATATGCAATTGCTGCTCAAGTGGAAGTTATGTATCTCTAAAATTTAGATGGATACTTGCTTGGAAAAATTCTTTGCCCCTTGATAGTTTCCCTCCAAATAACAGACAAGGAGGTTGTTTAAAAACATTTGTCTGCTAGGTTGCTGAGCCAGCTACCTTCAAGGCATGCTGGTTAGTCTCAAGGAAGACTAAGCAGATCACCAAGAGGTTCCTGAATTAACATGGACTCCTCCTCTTTAAGAGTTATGGCCTTCTAACAAAAAATCAGTAGGTTGATTTAAAGGATGACAATTTTTCTTGCAGAGGTTTCTCTTGGCTGCTTGTTCTTTGGCACTCTAAGGTACATGTTTTCTTAAGGATGCCTGTTCTGTGTATAAATATTTATTTCAAATTCAGAATACAGGATATTATCTTCAGGTTGTAATGGCAGTAGATGCTCAGCTTGTGCAGGCTCGTACCATTGGGAACCCTGAGAACTCAGATCAGTTGATAGGTCATATCCACTGAAGGCACTTTTGAAGATAAATATACTTCTCATTTGCTAAAAACCACTTCTGTTCCTCATTCCTATTAATTTGAAAGCAAGTTGCAAATAAGAGTGGAGTAATCATCAAGACAAAAGGCGGGTTGAGTAGGGTGGCAAACAATGAAAACGGGTATAAAGAGCAGCAAGGCGGATAGGACAGTTTTTGAACCATAAGGCATCATGGTACTGAGAAGGAGAGACTGAAATGGGAGAAGGTGAGTCTGATCACAGGGAAGAAAAGTCTGCTAGGAGAGTGGTTAAAAAGCTGGTGGTATGGAGAGGTGTGCAACTTGTTTGACTTCAAGTGAGATCCAAAAGTGGAAAAGAGAGGGATCTCTGAGCTCCAACAGAGTTAGAAGGCTACTGCTTCAGTAAGAAGTTGGAAGCCCGTTCTGGATGGAAACCTGAAAATGAGATAAATGACCTAGAGAGGACGGAAATCTCCAAAGAAAAACTGATTAGTTACTCAGCTGCAACTTTGAGTAATATCATCTTTATTATGCTAGCACTGCCAGAGAAATATGGTCTGTTCTCCTTAGGTTGTTCTGCTTCACACTGTGAAGATCTGACCCCATGAACTGACCAACCAAAGGCACAAAGCTTCTTCTCTAACTCCATGTTCACAGCTCTGTGCATACCCCCTCATAGGCATGAAATTATTTCATAATCTGAACAGTAGATTCCAACCACACAAGTAGTTGCCCATATCCTCAAATTATGTATATTTAATGAAGTACATTGACTTCTGTAGAATGCTGCTAATTTATATCTGATATGGGCACATTCTTTAATTTGCACACGCAAATGAAAATGTGCATAATTGTTCATCCAAGAGACTGAGGAAAATCACAAGGTAACACTATGACACTTTGTTCTCCATATAATATCTCCCATAGCAGAATTTGTACTGTCTCAACAGAATTGAAAAGGTGCCTTTTAAAAACTAATGTCTCAAAAAGTTATCATAAAAATCCCTCAAAAAACCCAAAGCCAACCAAACCAAAGAAAAAACCAACCAACCCCACAGCACTCCTGCCAGGATTTCTATAGTGGTGTGTTTTGGGGTTGTTTTTTTTTTTTTAGTTTTATTGCCAAGTTTTAAAGTCAGCTTGTTTCCAACAGAATGAAGTTTAGATGGATGCTTGCCGACATTTTTCATTGTAAGTGCCTGGCCAGACTCTTATTTATGGGTAAAACTGGAATTCTCTCATCCTGGAATGGATGCAGTGAGAGCGGTAGTTGGCTGCAGGTCAACTTACTGTCTGTTCGGTAATACATCCCCAGAGATTTCATCACATACCTTTGAAAGGCACTAGTGACTTAACTTAGTGTTGCAGAGGAGTTCTGTATTTAGCTCTCTTCTCTTACAGGAGCTGTTTCTTATTCAGATGACAATCTCTCTACCTTCATTCCTTGTTTTATTTCTAGCAATCTTGCTCTATAGCCTGTGTTTCATGAGTCATTCCGTTTCCCTCTGAGTCCATGTCTGGGCTCAAGCTATTGTTGCTGTAAGAAGTCTTCTGTCTGCTTAGTTCTAGGGAGGAGGGATTCTAGCTGGGAGGAAGGAGGTGCTTGGGGAAGGAGCACCCAGTAAAATACTGTCACCTTTTTAGTCACCTGGACTTGATCTCTGTGACAAGCGCTTGTTTTTAAGGACACAAATCTGTAGGAATATTTTTTTTAATGATCCATAAGTCAAGGTTTATAAGGGAAAACATGCAAATCTAAATTCATGCACCAGATTTTTCAAGAGAATTCTATTGCTGTAGGTTGGTTATAAAGGAAACTTTAGTTAAAAGGTTCAGTTGGACTACTTTGATTTAGGATGGGACTCCAGGGAAGGATCAAAACAGATTGGTTCTTGGTAGTTTGAGCAAATTCACAAATAGTTTAGGGCTTCTTTACGGTCTTTAAAATCTAGTGGCAACAATGTTACAGAGTATGAGAGAGTTGGTGTCTGATTTCTCCATCATTGTAAGAACAGACTTGTTATTTCTTATGTAATACAACTTGTTCAAATTGGCATTGCCCCATTTGAAATCAACGGGTCTTGAAGCTGTGAAGTGAGGGATTGCAGGAGTGGAGTGAGTATTGGCTGGGAACCTGGCTCCTAATGCTTTCTTCTAACTTCTTGAAAGACTAAATACTCAAGGTTGATTTTATATGTGGTGCTGCCAAATGTTCTAGGAATCCTCTGCCACTCCATTAAGCTTAGCTGCAATGAAGGTCCTGTAAAGAACAAGTGATAATAGCTTTGCCTGCTTCAGCTACTCCTAGTAGCCCTTCTCAGACTCAGCAGTCTATTAAAAAGCAAATGACAGGGGAGCTGGGAGGAAGAAGAAGATATCCATATACACGAAACTGAAAGATCTTATCTGTAGCTACATCTTCTGCAGCTTTTAAGAGTGTCTGTAAATGAACCCTGAAGACTTAGGAGGAAAATGCTTTAATAAAATGTTTATTAAATTTAATAAACATTTAATAAAATGTTTAATAAAAAGTTTTTTATTAAAGGAGAAATATGGTTCACCGAAAAAAAGGTATGATTGCAAATGTGCCATATAATTGCACTGGTCACATTTCACTATCAACTTTGCATTACATAAATTGATTACTTCCATTTGGAGTCTAAATTAAGCCAAGAAAATGCTTTCTACTTTTTTTTCTTAGTGTTTTTTAATTTCTTATTCTTCCTTTTTTTTACAATATAATTTTATGGATTTCCTGCTCTGCTTTCCAGCTTTGATACTGAGACATTTGAAAATAGTTAGGAACTTGAGACAACTTGAAACTAGATTGGCTTTAAAATCTGTGTTCTTAACTGATGTGTGGCTTTCAGATGACCTTGGGATGTGCACAGTCTCTAACTCAATCACTTTGATTAATTTTACTTCCTGAGCTTCTCTTTGCTGTAGAAATTCCTAGTTTAGGGGACATGTAGCTAGAAGAGTGGCTGGCTATAGCAGTCACCCATATTTAATGCTTAAGAAACTGTAGGAGCAGGTCAGTGCTTCCTCTATAATCATGTGAAAGTCTCCTGAGCAGTTGCAGGAGTGTTTACTGGAATTCTTCCCGTGTGGACTTCTTCTTTCATGCTTTACAGAGGTTCCTCATTATAAGTCATCTCATGCTTCATTTTCTGTAATAAAGAGACTAGGGGCCAAGTTGGGAAATTACCCTAGTCTTCTTTCAAAGTAGTTCTAAACCTTTCTCTCCCTCTCTTAAAGATTCTTCTGAAGATTAATATATCTAAATATCTTACAAGACTGTTTGAACTAGATCATGTGAGACTTTTTCCAACATGATGGAGAAAACTATTGGAATATTAGGGCAAGGTGTAGTTTGGGCATGAGCCAGGGCTTGGCATGTTGGAAAGCTTCAGATATTCAGGAATTGGAATCCATGGGTTGTCTGTCCATCTCAATGAATGAGCTAACAGTTCAGACAGCTCAGTTCCTTGCCACGTCCTCTTAGGCTAACCCTGTGATGCCATTTCACTTGTTGCATTTGGTTGCAGAGCAATGAAGTGAAGTGTAATTACATGTATTGCATTCAATGTAGACTGACTTGATCGGTCTGTTTTTCATGCTCCTTCTGCACAGAAGGGCCCCATCTGTGCAATTTTTAAAATTTATGATGTTAATAGTTGATGCAGAAGTCTTATGTTTTTATTCCCCTTTACCCAAAATTGTATCTTTCCTCGGACTAAAAAGTACTTTAGCTGGACAAAAAAAATCACATTTGTCTCTAAAAAAAATTATTCTGCCTGGAGACTGAAGTCAGGAGAAACAGTGAAATCTCTTGTTCTCTTTCACTGCTAACAAATGATAATCTGATAGGTAAAGAAAGCCAAATTTTATGTTCCCATATGCATATGCAATCAGTTAAGTTCAAGTTATATTGTGTGTAAACAAATGCAGGTAAAGATCTTCTCTAAAGTCTCTTCTGCTCATACCTCTACAGAGTGTGTTCACTTTGACAGTGTTTGTCAGAGAGAAAGGCATCAATGAAAAATACAGTTACTAAGTACAAACCATAAGCAAAAGAATGGCTGGAGGTTAATGTATGAAAATCCAAAAATCAGTGTAAATTTTGTGTTTTACTGTGGTCATATTTCCTCCTTTGTTGTCAGGTTTATGGAATAGAAGTTAAAAGATTAATGAGCAGAAACACTAGGAAACATCTTCATAGAGAAGAGACTGTTGTTGCTGACTCGCACTGGCATAGTTTCAGCTTTAGACGATTCAGAGTTTATTGACTAAGCTACCCTGCCACATTAATTGCTGTTGTCCCAGAACAGTGTATTTCCACTTAAGGATGTGATTTCATTAAAGTAATAGTCTTGGTTCTTACTTGCACTTGGTCATTCACACATTTTGATGGTTGGAAGGAACCTTGTGGTGACCTTAAGTTGTTCTTCTAAGTATGTTACATCATCTTTTAGTTCATTTGCCATAAGGGCAAATAAAAGTCAGATGTAATTAGATTGCATGCTTCCTTAACAATTAACAAATACATGAAATGGCTTAAGACAGTCTTGAGATCTTTTATAGTAGCCTCTATACTATAATTAAGTCTATTAGTGATGAATAATAAGGAAGCCAGGAGTATGTTCTTCTTTCTCATAGTGAATGAAGGAAAATATCAATGCAGAGACCAGATTAGACATTCTGCACAATATATCAAATTGTTCTTAATGACAAAATCACTTGGTTAGGACAATTAATGCAGAGGTGTTTTGACTAGGTGTAAAAAGTGCTGAATAGTGTCAAGTTTCTAGTAAGTGCTCTACGTTCATGTCTTTTATTAAAAGAAAAGATCTTTCTATGCATGAATTGTATATGAATTAAGCAGCATCCTACATAGAAGAGTATTACAAGAAGAAGCAGGGAACTAGCCTCACCCACAGAGTGCAGTAGTAAGTTTTCTACTTTGATTTCAAGCCTGAGAGGATTAGGGGTTTCTGAATTGCAAGTGGGCTGCCATGACACAAGGCAGAGGTGACGTTAGATCATCTGAATAATGGAGGCCACAGAATATCATCCAGACTGCGATATTAAGCTCAGAATTTTGTTTGACTCAAATATATATCTTTGAAAGAAATCTCATCTTCAAGATGCACCATCTTCTTGGTGGCCTGTTTTCCTCTCAAAAGAGAAAACTGCTCTGAAAAATGGTTGATGCAATCATCTTCACTTGCCATACAATTTCCATTGTCTTATCCGTATCTTAACTGTATTTTCTAGACAGACTACGTTTTGGTATATTTAAAGAAAAGCACAGATTCTCATTGATGCTCATGGAATGCTAATTGGTTTGTGTGGAGTTCTGTAGAATGAAGTTCCCCAACTGTGTTTGCTACAGCTGCAGAGCTTTTGTCCAAGGTCAGTGTGTGCACCAGTGTTACAGGGAAAGGGAGGGACAGCGGTGCAGGAACACCTATGGTTTCCACACCCACAGGGAAGGTTTGCAGCCTTTGGGCCAGCTCTGGAAGTGCCCTTGGAGAGTTCCCTTGAGTACTAGTCTAGGATTGGGGTGGAATTTTTAAGGAAGTTTACTCCAAAAGCATTTGAGATCTAGTAGGGAATTATTTCCAGCTAGTTCGTGAGCCTAAACGTGGAAAATTGTTATCAGTGGATTTCAGACCCATTAGTTTGTCTGCAGAGGTCTGTCGGCAGAAAGGAAATGCTAGGAAATGCTCAAGGAGTAGCGTGCTAGTGAGAGTCCTCCTGTGCCAAGGTGTCTAGAGAAAGAGACAGACTTGCCCTAAAATCAGTGCTCTGAAAGTTCTGGAGTCAGAGAATGAAGGTATAGACAGGCTTTCCCTAACGGCTTCTCAAACTTGAGTCTTATCTATCTTACAATTTGAGAATTATCCTGTCTCCAAGGTCGTAATTGTACTCTCTATGATTATGGACCACAATATGTACAGGGAATGTTATCAGAATACTGTGACCCTCAAAATCTCCTGTAGGTTTGCCCACAAGAGGCATTTCTTATCTTCTCCAAGCCTTGGTACTCTCCAAGTCTTGGTACTCTCCTCTCTGTGCATCTCTGGCATGCAAAGAAGACTTAGCCTTTGCAGTGCTATTCTTGCCCCAAGAGAGATCACCTAAGCAACCAAATTGCATTTAGATCAGGGTTATGTAGGATGGGAGGGTGGGGAGGGTCAGGGAAAGAAGCCACATATGTTTCATACTTAATGGTGTGGTGAATGAGTAACTAATTGGAGTGGTGTAATTTAAACCAGTAAATCAAAGCACAGAAACATGCATGTATACTAAAGGGTTATTACTGTCTTTGTTATCAAATAGAGTTCAAACATGGGCAAATTGTAAGATGATTTGCAATTCATTTTAAAATTACACAGATCTCAAACCCCATACTCCCCAGTCTGCAACAAAAAACCTTAAATACGTCTGTAAAGCTAGAGGGAGGCTGGCACAGCTAGTAAGCAAGTAGGGAAATTGCCTTGTAAATTCATTACTTAAAAAGCAGTAGGAAATTGTTTTATCAGAGTTCCTAGAGAGCTGCACATCCTGTTATTGATCTGATCATGTAAAACATTGATTGATAGCTATTGAGAACCGTTAGCTATAAGGGGACAGTGCAGGTTAGAGAAATATGCATTAAATGTGTGTTTCAAAAGGCTGAGTAGAGAGTGGGACTTCAGGAGGAAGGGAAAAGAAAAATGGGAGAATATTCAAGTTTGGCTAGCAAGAGAAATATTACTTGAACTGTTTTAGATTATTCAGATTTGGACACAACGGCTTTTTGTCACCAAAAAATGTCTTGATTAATAATATGAAAAAGTTGGTTTTAGTTTTACAAATGGTACTGAATTGAGAGTCAAGCAGATAATGAGAAACAATTTAATCTGATACATGAAGAGGATTAATTTTGAGTACCTGGGCTGTAATAGGGCAACACAGCTCAATGCAGATAAATGGAAGATAATAAGCTTAGGAGTAAAGAATTCTGTGGTAAATGACTGCTCAGATGGATGCTATAGCAAGACGACTTGGGAAAAAAATGAGAGGTTACTGGAGAAAAATTGCCTATTCAGCAGCAAAGACAAAGAGAGGTAATGGGATATCGAACTGCCGCTGCTGATAGGGAATAGCAGAGGACTTAAAACACTGTGGTTGATGCTCACCATTGCACTGTAACACTGGCAGAGGGGAAGGCAAAGTGCAGGTTCCAGAGGGAAATTTAACTCTCAACGATGGAAATGTTCCTTGTGGTTCAGAAATCGCTACAGAAAACCGAAATCCTGTTTTTGAGAAAAGCAGGGCATGTTTAGTTTTGTAGTCTATTGGCACAAGACATGTAGATTCTTTCCACCAGTGCCAGATGGAAGTTTTGTTTCCTATAATTTGGGGTTCATGCATTCATGAAATTTAGAGCAAAACTGGGGAAGCTGCTAGAGGAAAACTCCACAGAGATCCCTGAGGAGTCAGAGGAGGAAGCCCACACTATTGGAGCAGAGCTCTCTTGAGAACTTAGCTTTTTGACATCATGAGAGTCAACCATCCTCATGGCAATGTCTGACTGGCCCTGACTGATGCTGAAGTGTAGGGCAATATGACAGAAGAAACCAAGGTACAAGGCTCAGAAGAGAGGAAAATATAGTCTACGCGATGGTGAATTTGTGGGAGCCTTGCTTTTGGAGAAAGTTCCTCTGCCCTCTCTACTTAAATCTGTACTTAAATTTGTAATGTTGTGGCCTTCAATGGTTTGGTTTTGTTTTGTTTTTTCTTGTTTTACAATGTATTGCTGTGATGCCTTTATCCAACTTAGGTTTTCTAATATATTCATAGCTTAATATTAGTGCTGTTGTAACCATAATGAGTTAGAAGTCAGACATGGTTTGTAGGAAGAGGAAGTTTTAAATTCATACTAAAAGATGCTGCTTCTCCTTAAAGTTGTTGCTCACTTCATACCTAAATAATGCCATAAATGCACCATTTTTTTCAGCATTTCCTTCTACCTGGCAAGTCTCCTTTCTCTTCCCCTGACATCCCTTGCTTCCATTTGCAGCCTCTGCTCAGGATGGCTGTGGGGATCATTATGTGTTTATTGTGGCAGAAAGAAATTGTGTTGATCTCATGCTTACCTGCTGCATAACCATTCTTGAAAGGTTTGCACAGTTGACAGAGCCTGCTCCATAACTGAGATCAGTGAAGAGTATGTGCTTTTAGTTATGACTGAATGTATTTTAAGCTATACAGTAGAGCAAAGAGGGGTTATGATGTCTGTTGTTGCTATGCTAATTGGATTATAGTAATATCTGTTCATGGTTTAGTGTTGTCTCATATAACAAAGGCTGTTTTGTTCTCACCCAAAAACTTGGCAATTGAAGTAGATACTCCCAGGTGTTATTTCTCTGTCAAATAAATAAATCTACACGAGGGTCAGTTAAAAATGCCTAATTTTCTGTCCATTCTTAGGCTGCTGGTAGGAGATCAGTAGCCCTTGTTGCACTATGTTATAAAGAAACTTCTTAGCTGTGAGTGCAGTTGGCCCAGTAATTATCCTCTGCGTCTTCCTGCAACATACACCTACTAAAAATTTTAGTTACGTTTTGAAGTTTAACAAGCGTCCTAAAGATGTCCAACTTACCTCTAAGGATAAAATATTAAAGGTAAAAGACACATAAGACCAACCTGCTAACCTCTCGGGATGCTCCTGCATTCCAACGTAACAGCAATTAAATCAGAAAGGCAAGTAATTAAAGAATTAACATTAATTAAAAGTAAATAGTTTCAGCAACTCTTCATGTTCTATTCGTCTGCTGTTAACATAGATTTTTTTTTTTAAGGGCAAATTCTGTAGAATAGTACTCTCATAAAGCCTCAGATATGCCAACTGTCGGCAAACGAACGTACATGTGCGAGCTGGGACTGAGGTGTAAAGCCACTTGCATGTCATTGTGTGGACAGCTGCCTGACTACAGAGAGAGGGTGGCCTTTGTCCCTGCTTACTCCATGTGGCCTTAAAGGTGCCTAACGCCAACACTAGATCTGTTCCTCCTCTGCCTCTTCACGCTGAAGGAAGGTCTATTACAGACAGACTTGCTTTGCATGGCCCACTATAGCAACACGATGGTCTGAGCCACGCATGTGAAGTGGATGTAGCATAAGTGCTGTGAGGCGCAACATAACACCTGAGAGTCCTTGACAGTGCTCAAGCTGGGCATAACATCTTCATTGATTCATGTGGCTCTCGATGCACACATCAGTTTGAACACATGAATGCCCAAGCAGTTTTGCTTATACCCTCTTTTTCTGCTAATTATATTTTTATGGCTTTGGAATTCAAAAGCAAACTTTATTTTTCTAAAGCCTTGTGCATGTCTAATGAGAGTCTTGACATGAAAGCTTTCTCCATCCGCAGGTACCTTGGGAATCCGGAGAGTGTAAGAGCCCTGCTTCTGTACTAGGGCACTTTTCAATTATACATTTTTTCATCATGATCTTCAAAATCAGAGTAACCCAGAATGAATTTAACATAGTCCTATAATTACTAAACCTTGTTCTGCCTTTTCACTTCTTGAATATGAAGCTGTGAAGACATTTTTAATAGAAGACTATATGGTAATGGGTTTGATCTCATACATTAAAATCTGTTATTGCAGCTACGCAATACTCGCAGGGGACAGACGAGGCGTAAAATAGCTCATAGCCTGGAGGAGTTTGAGCTTTGTGAATTGGTCTAGTGGTCAGACTGAGAGTGGCTCAGGAGCACCTATTCCCTTTGACAGCCAAGCTCCAGTTCACTGACCATTCCGCTGCAAAACTGTCATGCTGCCTATCTTGCCAGCGTGAGTATCCTTTCCAAACACTATCCCATGCTTTCTGCATCC
>NW_010206269.1:0-10848 GCF_000695765.1 Mesitornis unicolor | reverse complement strand
TCAGCAGGACTCAGGCTCACCACCACAGAGACATTGAGCTGTGTGGCCTTAATGAGGGTCAGTAGTTGCAATTGTTGACACAGTCTCATAAATCAAAATTCTGGAGTCTGTCACTAAAGCCTGTCAGTGACCCAAAGGCCAGTGATTAACCTGCATACTGATTTAGCAGTGACACACAGGCACCCCAAATTTCCACAGTCTACAGAAGACAAGCACTGTAACTGGAATGTAATCAATGAAATAAGAATGAATGGTGTGTCAGACCATGCTGCGTGGGTTGTGCCAGCGCCCCATGTGCTGCACTGTCTGTGACAGCTCCCCGTGCTACAAGCTGTTTTCTGAGCCTTCTTCAGCAGCGTTCCCCAACATCAGCTCTTTTTTGGCCCTACAGCACTAAACATGTAGTAATTATTCTAACACTGCGTTGTGCAGAATCAGGAAAATTATTATTACCCAAGGCAGTTTTATATCCATTAAAAAATTTCTTTTACAGTTATTGCTTTAAATTGGGACAAAATGCTCTGTGATTCCTGACTTGATTCAAGACTGCAGCCAAAGAAACAGAACTGTGTTGCAAGAAGGGAGCGGTTTTTGTTCTGCACTGTGTTTTCCACTTTCATGCAACTTTATTATATGTCCAAGAGATGTAAGTGAAAACAGGCATTTTCCAAAACACAGAGTAGTCCTTCTGTGTGTGATGTGGACAAGAAAGAAAAAAGATAGAGTTGGAAACATCCAGAGGAGACTCATCAAGGGTGAGTTTACAGGGTCTAACCTCAGAGCTCCGTCCTGGAGGCTTGGTGGCTTTAGTACTCTGACACAACAGGCTCAGGATAAATACTTCCACTCACTGAGCTCTAGTTCAAAATTACTATCATGAAGCATCCATCTCACTGGTCCTCTTGGAGCCTGGCTGCTTTCAGGCCCATGTAAAAGACTGCAAATCAAGCCTCACCTTTTTTCACCTCATTTCATAGGTCTAACTTTTTAAAGAAATCTTTGTTTTAAAATTAATAAAATTAAAAAGGCAGTTTAAATAACAGAATATTCAACAGTTACTAAAGACTCCTTCAACAGATTTGAATGCAAGACTGAAAATGAACTGTTATCTTTTCAGTTATACTTACAGAATGCAGATTTGAATTGCAAAAAGGCTATTAAGAATAGCTTGTGCAATTTAAAACAGACTGAGTCAAACTGACAAAGCAGAAAATAACATGAACTAGAGATGCACTTGTGTGCTATATCATGTTAATGATTCTGTTTTCTAAACCAGGAACAGCTCAATAATATATGCTGTTTCCAAACAAAGATATGTTTTATTAAAATAAATAAAGATAGAGAAAAATACAGCAGCGTGGGATGGGAAAGAAAACAATTATTCAGGAAGATTAAACTTGCTATACATCAGAGGCTTGTAGCATGTCCCTACTGGGATTTTGTGTACTGTTTGTAAAGATTTTATCTGCAAATTTTACATCTGGACATGTTTGCAAGACCATGAGCATTACATGACAAAGGTACAGCACAGGAGGAAAAGTTGTCCAAATGTTGTACATAGATACCTGCTTGAAAGCCATTCTGGGGTCCCAGTCATCTGACCTTTGAGCTTTAAGAGAACGGCATCAATGAAGAAAAGAAGTGGGTTTTTGTTGTTACATGTTTGGTCTAAAGTCCAAAGCATTTGTATTATGAATTAGTCTATTTCATGTAATTTCTTGGGGACAATGGATATTTGATGAACGGAGTAATTTAAAATGCTTTTGGCAGCAGCTGTGTTATACTGGCAATCAAAGTAATGGCACGTGCCACTTCTGTCTGGGACTAGATTGATGATGCCTCTTCTCTGGGAGCATTCTTCATGGTGAGGCAATCCATGGGTTTTGTGCACTTCTGCACAAACTTCTGCAGTCAAAACAGGCTCCAAAGTTTCACTTTGCCTATGGTAGCACCATAAAGGTTTATAAAGTTATTTTTCTTCTGCAGGCTGATACCCATATGTTATGGACAGACATGATGCTGCCTGGCATTTTGATGTGATCATTCCTTACATCTGCATTTTATTGTACATGATACGCCTGTGAGTGCTGGATGCCTAGAGATCTCCCCTCTGGCTAATCTGTCATGTTCCCTTGACAGCTATTAAACAAGGATTTGTCAACATGTCTCAAAGGCACCTTTCTGGCACTTTTAATATGTAGAAATTTCAATGAGGAAACTCTCTAGCTATTTGCTGATGCAGACCATGCTGCAAAGTCAAACCAGATGTCCTTAGGAGTGTTTTGATCCAGTGTCTATTGAAACAACAAGCCAGATCTTCAGATGAACTGAAGAGCATGCCAAAAAATGATTGAGTGCATTGAGTCTTTCTGCCTACCGTGGTGGTTGTGAATTTGATTCTAGCTCAAATCACTCAGGTTGTGGTTAGGAAGAGCTAAACATATACTACCCACTGTGTGACTGGGCTAAATTCTGCTCAAGTCCAGCTATGTTAACCGATTCAGACTGCAGAGGTGGGACCTTGGGTCTCCATCAAGATGCCAAGTGTGGCCAGGTCTCCCAGGGGCCCAGGCAGAGGGTCCCAGGAATGTTGCTGGTACAAATCTGTTACAGAGATTGACTTTGATCCTGAAGTTATCTCTGAGCATAGATGTTCCCTCATAGTCCTTCACCTGCAACTGGCTTTGACCCTTACATATGATTGCTTCTTGGGGACTTCAGGTGTGGGGGGTGTTAATCTGGGTGAAGGTGAGCTTAGTATGATCACAGTTTACCGTTGCTGTATTTCTGGCCATTGACAAATGAATAGGTCTGTGGTTGAAACTGATGGCTGAGATGCGAATTCAGTTTCCCTCAGAATCTGGCTCTGATTCTGACATTTGGCCAAGGCTGTTTCAAACTCTTAAATTGAGCTCGGCATTGGTTTTCAAAACTTTTATGCAAAGTTTTTAAAAAAAAAAGTAAGTTTGAACTGAGTCCTCTGGAAAGTGGAGTTCACATGAGGATAGCTGGGAGGTGGTGTACTTGGGCTCCTGGTATCCATGTGCCTCCATGGAAGTGCCAGTGATCAAAATATCTAGTTGTACATTAATTTCAGCTGGCTTTTGGCAGGAATTCATATGTTTTAGGATTTAAACCACTCTCAGTATTAAATTGAGTTGGCAGGGGCGAGAATAGGAGGTATTTTTACTTCAGAGTGCATATACTTTTTAGTATCTGCAATAGGTGAACCACTATTTCTACCTGGTATGGTAATTTCTTTACTTTCCGGTTATTCTTAATGTTGATAAAACTTGCAGAAATTTTTCTGATACTCAGTTGTTAGATATACACGTTGTTCCATTACAGGTAAATATGGCTGTGCTTGAGAATGGAAGCCCTGATTATTTTGAATGTGATTATGGTGTCGTATCACTGTCTTCAATGGGCTATGGCCTATGCACCGAATTTCTTATTTGAATCCTGTTTACTAGCCCTTCCTCTTTCTGCATAGCTTCCAAAGACTCTTCATCACAGCATAGCTCTGAGTAGCAGCACTTTCACCTTGGGAAACACAGCCCTGCTACTGCTAAGTGATAGCAATCAGAGTCAGGCAGCTTGACTGCTTGAAGAGCTGTGCTCAGGTGTAGGGTAATAGATATCCTCCACATCTAGTAACATGGGCAAAATTGGTTAAAAGGAATCTTGCAAAGATAAGTATATCAAAGACTAGGGGGCACTTAGGTGCAGTGCAGATCAGAGCTAGGGAAGAGCTCAGGTTGTGCTGTTCAGCATTTGAAATGAGGAATGAACCTGTATTTCAGTTGTTAGGAGCCAGCTAAGAGCCATCACTTAAAGTGCAGCTAGCACTCACATAGCTCATTAGGTGACATTCAGGTTCTTAAATGTCTGTTCTGTCTCTAAGCTGTTGTTCTACTAAATTATCCTATCCATAACAGTTTTTGTGGACACAGCCATCTATTTTGCTCCACTGGGATTAATTCTGTAACCTGTGATAACTACTGTGATAAGTCTGCTATGTAATACAACATTAAGAAAAGCTGAACCAAGAAAATAATAGTAAATATACATCATAGATTCGTATATAAATGATACTAAAGCAGAGAAAATTTCAGGTACAAAGGTGCTATCCCATTTATTTAAATTCAGTGGAAACAGAATAAATTAACTGCTTTGCTCCTTATTTTCTAGGAACAAAGACCAAGTGCAATGAGGAACCTTGGATCTATGAGCTTATGGGAACTAGTTACCTTGCCATGACTTGTTTGTAAACTCAGCTATGAGATTTTCACTTGACTGTCAGGTACACTGTAGTGGAGCTAAGGTTATTTTATCTATAAACCTCAACCTGTTACCTCAAAGCCTGTTGCTGTAAGTGCAGATACAAACCATGGCAGTTTTCAAAGCTCTCTCCTACCAGTCCCCTTGGTGGTAAGACTGGTTTTGTCTGCAGAGTTTAGTTTTGTTACAAAGATGTATGGCAGGGCTGGCAATTGTGTTCAGTGCTTGGGTTAGTGAAAATAAAATAATACAAAGCAGAATATCAGTATTGGGTAGAATATGTATTATGCGCTGCCTAGTAAATTCTGAGAAGGATTGGACATGAGGAAATCTGAAATAAATGTAACAGTAGTTTAAAAAAATCATTCAGAAGTAGATTACTCTGCAGTGTCGTTGTTGAGCTCCATGTTACGTGAGTTGTCTTTATTCTGCTGATTGAGAAAACACAAGCATCAAGGTAATACCTCGGCAAAGTATGAAGTGTCAAGAGCAGTGTGTTGGTGAGCAGCCATTACGTTGCCCCAGACAGCTGTTATTTTATGGATCAGCTTCCAAAAAAAGAAGAACAGAATACGCTTTTGAAAATAGGAACTTACTGTATGACATCAAGCTAGGTGGTGCAGTTGATACGCTGAAAGGAAGGGATACCATCCAGAGGGACCTGGACAGACTGAAGAGGTGGGCCCATGCCAAACTCATGAAATTTCAACAAGGCCACATGCAAGGTCCTGCACCTGGGTAGGGGCAATCCCAAGCACAAATACAGGCTGGGTGGAGAGTGGCTCAAGAGCAGTCCTGAGGAGAAGGACTTGGCGGTGTTGGTCGACAAAAAACTCAACATGAGCTGGCAATGTGCACTTGCAGCCCAGAAAGCCAACCACATCCTGGGCTGCATCAAAAGAAGTGTGGCCAGCAGGGCAAGGGAGGTGATTCTGCCACTCTACTCTGTTCTCGTGAGACCCCACCTGGATACTGCGTCCAGTTCTGGGGCCCTCAGTCTAAGAAGGACATCGAGCTGTTGGAGCGGGTCCAGAGGAGGGCCACGAAGATGATCAGAGGGCTGGAGCACCTTCCCTACCAGGACCAACTGAGAGAGTTGGGGCTGTTCAGCCTGGAGAATTGAAGGCTCTGGGGTGACATTCTTGGCAGTCTTCCAGTTCCTGAAAAGGTCCTACAGGAAAGCTGGGGAGGGACTTTTTAGAAGGGCAGATAGTGATAGAACGAGGGAGAATGGTTTTAAACTGGAAGAGGGTAGATTTAGACTAGATATTAGGAAGAAATTCTTCACTGTGAGGGTGGTGAGACTCTGGCACAGGTTGCCCAGGGAAGCTGTGGATGCCCTCTCCAGGGAAGAGTTCAAGGCCAGGTTGGACTGGGCTTTGGGCAACCTGGTCTAGTGGGAGGTGTCCCTGTCCACGGTAGGGGGTTGGACTGGATGATCTTTAAGGTCCTTTCCAACCCAAACCATTCTATGATTCTATGTTAGTCAGAGATATGGCATATAAACATAACTTTTTGCCCCCATCCCTGAGAATCTGGAGCAAAATTATTCCATCTGAGGTGCGGTTTGTTCCCTTTCTCATGTCTGTTGTTCCCAGTTGTTATGCCAAAGGGTGGGCAGTTTTGGTGCAGGCTGACTTTTTCTTTCTCTGTTTCTTTTTTTTGCTTAGCAGCTGAACTGCTGATTGTACACTGAGCACGGCAAGCACGGTGCGCAGTAGGAATGAAAGGTCTATTTGTCATCTTGATAAATCTTGGTTGTAACACTTCTGTAAAGGATGTGACAGATTAGCTGAAGGAGAGATCTGGGGACATAGAGTAGCACACAAAATTTAATTCTGAGTGATTGGATGTCACAATGCAAGTGAAGCATAGTCTCACGTGAAGTAGTAATTGCAGCTGTGTTGTCCATTGCTTTATATATTCTTTGCATTCTCCCTATTGATTAAAAAGATGTTGCTATAGTAGATGAAACATAAGTTTTCTTGGTGTCTCTTCTCATGTTTTATTGATTTTTCCTGCTTAATAAAGATTACAGTCCTTATTTCTGAAAGGAGCCAGTTGTTTGTAGCCTGTACAAACGTATGAGTGGCTTTTGTAACAGCTTAAGTTTCACTGCTTTGTAGGTCTTGTTGACAATGACAGAAATAAGATACGCAATTCACCCATAATGTCTGAGTTGGATTTTCTCTTAGTCTCCACTGCTACTATCATGTGGAAATGACAGTGTGGTCATTCTGTGCCATTGCATCTACAAGCTTTTCTGACCTACAGGTGGCTGGACAGTCAGTCTTGCCTCAGCCCCAACACTGACTATGGATGTATATTAAGGGTAGAAAAACTCTTCATTCCTTTTTACTGTGTCATCTTTTGGGGCCTAGGCTGAAGGCTTAATGAAATGGAAAGATTTCATGTGTTCTTCCTGATTTTGGTAAAATATTAATTTAAAAAGAAAGCTTTGGGGGAAAAAAGTCTGTAAATTAAAAATTTTCATTTACATGTATCCACTGAACACCATTTCCAAGTGTTGAAAATGGAAAATAAAAAATTTGACCTTTACAAAGAGCTGAATTTCACCCAAAATTAAATTAGCAAATACAGTAATTTGCAAGAAAAGAAAAAAGATGGATTTATGTTTTCATAAAATTCTTCTAGTCTGTCTTTTTTGAAGTGGTTTGTGAACTGGCACACCACACCTTTGCCACTCTATGCTCCAAAGAGGCTTAAAAGAGTCAAGATGTAAAGTAGGGAAGGGCTGTATGAAACCACAAAATCCTTCCTCCTTCAGCTGAGAGTAAATGTACATTTCTCCCAGTGGAGTGGATTCATTAATTGCAAGACTGTAGCATGCAAAGTCAGAACAGTACAAAAATATCTAGGGTTTTATCTCTAGTTATTTGTGTCTCTATCCACAATTTAAGTCAAGTGGCAAAAATGATGATTTGTCAGTTTGCAGTGCCAATTATCTGTTCAGAGCAGGATCTGTGTCTCCATCCCTTTGCAGGTTCAGTTTATGAACCTGATTGTGGCTTCTAGATGTTACTATATTACAAATATCGCATTATTTGTTGATGAAGATGATAATTTCATCCCTTCTGAGCCTTAATGACTGGTTTGAAAGCAACTTACTTCTTTATAGCTGAATGCTTAGAAGCTGTCAACAGGTGTAGGAGTATTTATTTTGCAACACTTCCACTGCTTCCCTTCTACACTATCAATTGTTTACTGAAATGAGCAAATAACACTGAAAATGATGAAGGGTGAGCATTGGAGTTCTCTAACCTGTCTCTTGGGGCATGCAGATCGTTATTTTTTAACAGTGTACGTTTGGTAGCTGAGAGCATTTAATTTTTCTTTTGATTGAACCAAATTCCAAAAGGAGTCTCCTAGCGTGATCAACCATAACATTAGGAAGAAAAACGTACAAACCATTTTTTTGTGAAGAGCTGCAGTTTGGGGATAAATGAGTGATGTTGAATAGGTAGTTTCAGCCTCATTAAAAGCAAAAAGCATTGTCTTTTGTAAAAGCAAGACATTTTGGCTTTTTAATTCAAAACTAGATATTGTTCTGAAGGGCTGCAGTTTGTGTAAAAATATTGAAAAAAACACATTAAAACCAAACTTTTAAGGAGAGAGAAAATATTTTATTTGATGTCAAACTAATAAAAAAATCAGTGACCTGGGAAGGCTGAATGGATTCAGTTGTCCATGGTATTGTGTGGAAACAGAGGAAAAAGGAAGGTATTCACATACTTCACGTTTTTTATACATGCTCAGGGTCAGCCATAATTTGGCTCTAAGCACAGCTGTCATTGATTTCTAATCATGCTGAGAGCACTTGTAGGTAATTCTATAAGTCTGACAACAGGTTTCTGCTTCAGATTTTGTATCAGTGAGATTCATAACTGGACTTTATAAAGATAAGGAGGTTTTTTTGATAGTTACTATGCAACCAGGTTAATTTAACATCTAATTGTAGAAACCTAAATAAAGTGCTGACTTATTTATTTATTTATTTATTTTTTAGTTTGTGGACTTTTTTTAGTTTGTGGACTTTTTTTAGTTTGTGGACTAGGGCTTGAGAAGTCATGCTTGTTTACATTCAGCCATTTGTCTAGTAAATGAATTGTGGGGATGCTGATGCATGGCAGCCAACCTAATATCCAGAAAATTATAGTGACCTTGTTTGTTTTTTGGATTAAGATCGTAATAAAGTCAGGATATTTTCCCAAGGATAATTGTGTGAACTGTTCACTAGAACTGATTCTGATTAGCATCCAATTGCAAAGTTAGCTGTAAAAATAATGGAACTATGGTAATTAAAGAATGCGTGCATATTTCAACAAGCAATTTGGGTAGATGAGCAGAACTATACAGTGCAGTGCAGTAACAAGGCATTATTTAAGGAGAGATAACAGGTAGGTAACAGGTTGCCCTGCATGGTGGTGGTGGGTGGGAAATCATTGTTTGCTCTGGTGAATGACAGCCAGTCTCATTTTTATAATAAAGAAATATTCAGTATTCACATGTACCCTTGGCTTGTGGAATAGTTTTGTGGCTTTCTGTAGCTGTTTCAAAATGACTGGTCAGCAGGGCATGTTTATCCAAATCAGTAATGCTTAACTGGCCCTAACTAATAAACATAATTCAAAGGATCCCAGTAAAACATGTTATGATATGCAGACCAAGACACAGAGTGAATGTTATCTGTGGAGGCAGTGCCTTTAAGCTCCAGCCAAAATTACATAGTTATTTTGCTAAAAGTGGATATGAAATGATTAAGAAGAAGGGCAATGGTTACAGATCAGTTTAGTGGACCGGTCATGAAGAGTTGTCATGGCTGTCCCTATGAAACAGCTTGGAGATTACTCCAACCCATGGAACAGTTGGGTGTTTCTGAGTTTTCATAGGTTTTGAAAAACTGTAGATGAGCTAGCTACAGGCTCAGAGTGGTTCAGTTGTCTGAGCTGTTTCTGTGCCTAGGCTTTATTGTGCTGATATGGTTGAGATTGAGCAGATCTGCTTTAAAAGGCATGCTGATCCTGTGAACGACTGCTCACAGCTTCTGAAGGAAAGAGATCTGTGCTCAACCCCGCCAAGGTGTGCTTGATGGCATTCAGTCAAACAGATGTTGGATATTCAGGTATGTTCTGTCTTCATGTGGAGATCTCTAATTGTCTTTTGATATTAAAATTCTCTTGGTCTAAAGTAAAACTCATATATGATCTGATAGGATAAATAATTGCTTTAGGAAATGGTACTAATTGTTACACCCATCTCATTGTCCAGTTTTGCCAAGTTTATTTAAAAAAAAAAGTCAAATGTCTCACAAAGAAAGGATTGTCAGGTATAGAGCAAAGCAGAAATCTGTTTTGTCACTGCACTGGCTCCAGTGCTTATGGTAGAGCTGCAAAAGTACTGATGACTGAAGATAGTATTTTAATTGCATTTAACTATTTTAGCATTACAGATCTTGGCATTCCTCACTGAATTTTCATTTTATCCATCAAGTGTAATTAACATTATTACTGTGAGATGTTCATCTTAGTCTGGCTTAGTGAAAAATTGATGCTGGTGTCATTTAGGTGTTTTATCTAGTGGTTAGTCAGTGGCTTGCAGAGTAATATTCCCTATGGGAAGTTTATGTTTAGCCCATGTTTCCTGTAGGTTTAATTGCTGCCAAAGATAAAAGCACACACTGGGTGCTTCATATACTGATTGGAAGAGAACAGCAAAACATGGGAGTAAAGCATAAAAAAGAATGTTGCTTTAATCCTGTCTTCCAAATTATATTGGATAACTGTAACCTGGTTGTTAAAATGCCATCTTAGCAGCAGCAGAGGTAAGAAACCATATATTTTGTATTGTTGTAGCAACATCAGCATAGACAATCATCCTTAGATGGGTCTGCACAGACTCGCTCCAGACCTGATGAACAGAATGCAGAGGGGGTCCTGCTTCGTGTAGGTGCCCAGGTCCCCACAGGCTGTGGCAGCCACCAGCTCTTCCTCCTCTGTTCCAGAATATTTCTCTCTGATGAATTAAACGAAAGTGCCTGGGTTTCTTGTGGGCACAACCTACTGCTTAAAACTACAGGAACACTGGTAATAAGTATTTACTTGACATTCAGAAGACTGTTAAGCTTGACATAACAAAAGCTAGATAAATCTGTGTTTCACCTTATTTTCATCAGCTCTCTGCTTTAAAGTTGAAAAGAGTTGGGAAAAACTTGTCAGCACTGAGTGTTGAGTCAAATATATAGAGATATTCCTAATATATATAGATATTCCTGGGTAAAATATTAGACACAGTATCATCAATGCCTGGTTTCTCCATACCAGCCACTGCTTTCCCTCACAGTGAGGTGAAATATTTGTGCTCATCTCCAGTGGCACTTACCCATTTTTAGTGCTTTAAGTAGGTACTCAAATTCTCCATTAACTCCTTTGGTTGGTTTGCCAAAAAAGGAGTTACTGTACTTCAGTTGTATATTCAAGTGGCCACCTTTGTGAGTGACAGCTGCATTGATGGACAGATGTTTCCATTTAAGGCTCAGGGCAAGCCCAG
>NW_010206268.1:0-5710 GCF_000695765.1 Mesitornis unicolor | reverse complement strand
TCCACAGCATTCCCCTCATCCACCAAGCAGGACGATGCTCTGATTGGACTTCGTACTAGCTTGAAACTTTTTTTTTTTAAATATAAAGTTTCTGCTGAAGTCACCTGCATGGGTGAAACATATTATTATGGCTTTTGTGAACATAAACTGTGTTTGAAAACATGTATATTTTAATTTGAATTCCAAACTCTGCATATTTCCCTTACTCAGGTTGTGGCAACCCATGGAACTGACTAAAGTAACTAGAATTTGGCCATAGGTTTGGCCTTATACAAAACTGAAAAGCATACCACAAAGATCTGCGGTTTGAAGCCTGCACAGTTATGCCACATTCTCACCTTTATGAGGCATAGCTTGCAGCCATGCAGAATGAAGAATGTGTGGAGATCAGGAATCCATGGAAAAATACTTCTAAACCCATATATCTGGGTCTAGTTGAGCATAAACATTGACATTTTAATCTGAAACATTTTACTGAAACAGACTTCTGGTACAGTTAATGACATAACGACCGAAAGGTTCAGTGTGATGCCAAATGCCATTGTTTTCAACAGCAATGAAAAAATAAAAAGTGCTCCTTTTTGCACTTTTTCAGTTCTTTTTTTTCCTCTTTTTCACTTTTTTTTCCATTTTGATAGCAGAAAGCAGAGAAAAGGTTGAAAAAGCAAAATAAATAATATCTGTGAGAAGCACTTTTGATGGGCTCAGAACAGTGGGTCACATTGCACCACTGTTTTTGTGAAATCCTCAGATCTGTGGCCTTACGACGGTGCCATTGAAATTACCTAGAATCTGCAGAGGACCTGGCAGTGCATTAATCGGCAGTAATATTGATATTGGTGTCTTGCTTTGCCAGTGACTTGCTGCGCACAGATCCCTTTTCCACAGCTTCTGTCTGTACTGCCCAAGTATGTGCTCCTCTCCCAGTCATTCGCCTCTGTGCTGGTAGGTGTGGGACTCATGTGTGTCCCAGAGTCTTTTTCCAACAATCTGTCTTTCTTTATTGTCCTCTCACCTGGACCCATAGTCATAGCATTAACATAACAACTCCTTCTGTGCAGTGTGATGTGAAGGAATTTCAGGACCTGGAGTTGCTTCTCAACAAGTCAGGAAAGGTGTTTTTTTTTGAACACTGATATTTATTTCCTATAGCAGTGAATCATCTTTGTGGTAAGGGTAATGCCATACGGTGCCATGAATTATGTCTGAAAGTCCACACAAAGGCATGTCTTTGGTGGAAGGCCGGTTCTGTTATTAGCATTTTATCGGAGTGGAACTTTGAATGATGATATCAGAGAGAAAGGAAAATCTGCATGAACATGATTTCCAGCATTGGCCTAGCTCAATAACAAATTAATAGCTCAACAGAAGGAAATGGTGTTGACACTTCAGAATGACTTGGGGCCAGTGAATGTGAAAAAAACTCAAAACACTAAAGTATATTTCAGCCAGATGGCTAAAACTCTACAGATTTCAAGAAAGACAGCACCCACTGGTAACGTGTCATTCCACCAAAGAGCGATGAAACCCAGTTGTCCCCTGTCTTTTCCTTCTGAGTGTGAGTTCCAGAGAGTCCCCTCCTACCTTGACAGCCTAGATGTGAAACTTAGCCACACTTTTATTACTCCCTGGTTTGCATCTCTTCCAAGGCTTCCAGCCATTTCATGGCCTAAGCAAGCAGGACAGCTTTTGTAATCCACTTGGAGGAATGCTGTCATCTGTGAGGATCGCCTTTCACCTTCCCCAGAGTGGAGGGATGCCCAGCAGGAACCACACCAGGCAGCTCTTCAGTCTCCAAATCTCTGCCCTTAATGTAATAGGGAAGAGTTGCTAGCACCAAGAGGATACTACTGAGTTTCCCAAGGCTGAGCCACTCTCCCAATCCCTGTCCTGTATTTTGGAAACAATGGCAATAGCTGGTGCTGCTTACCGTGTTTCCAGATAAGGGTTCCAGGAAGAAGTTTCTTTCTGTGTTCCGATGCATGATTAAAGACATGCTTTGAGCTAGCAGGGCACACACTGGGTTTTCTCCATCCAGTAACAGCAAAATAATCACAGCTCCAGAGACTTTCTTATCCCCTAGCTGTTCATAACAGTGATGTGCCTAACACTCTTGCATTGTGTTTTTCTGGCTCCTAGACACAGATGTAAAAGGCATGCTGACCAGAACTGCCTCTCTGTTGACATCATCAAGGGATGCAATAACTTTCACCACAACTGAATTTTACCCAAAATCTGTGCTAAAAATGACTCTATAAATATTTGCTTTTTTTAACATAGCAAATGTATGTCAGTCTGAGCCTCTGCAGAAGATGAAAATGTTATTTCATATGTGGTTTTCTTCTTAGGTGCCACAAGTGTGCTCTTCAACATTGCAGGCTATCTGCCTAAACAGTGGGAGTTACTTTTTGAACTGAAAGAGTACAAAAATGAATTGCCTTTTTTGCTAGCCTTCCTGTCATTTAAAAATTATCCAAGGTTACAGTCAAGTTTTATACATTCCTATGCCTCATTGCAGTTCTGAATGAAGGTTTATGACTAAGTCATACATCCCTGGATAACAGATTTGGAATGGAAATATTGACCTAATGGTGCAAACTGTGTTTCTGTAATATACGACAAATTAATGCTCCTGTCTTTTCCTATTTTTTTTTAATTTGGTAAAAGCTATATCCCAATTTATTAAACTTTGAGCAACTCAATCATTCAAATGGAAAGCATTTGCAAAATATTTACCAGTTTCACAGGGACCAAATCTTGCTCTTTTGGGAATCTTTTGTATAAGTATGAAGTTTCTTCAGATTTCCAAGTTGTATAGAAAGGGCTGGCAGGAAAGTTAGTATTCCTCTACATTAACCATTTAATTTTTTAAAAGATTTTTCACTTCCCATGAAAATAAAATTAAGTTGTTTTCCATTTAAAAAAAAAAAAAAAAGAAAGCACAGAGTGGTCAATGGTGATTAGGGCACCTACCTCAAATATGACAGATCGAAGTTCAGCTTCCAGCTATGGATCAGATGGTGCACTGGTCTGCCTATAGCAGGTTGTTACAATGCAAAGCTCTTTCTGTTTCAGTTCTGAGATTCCCCCTGAATTTGAGATGGTTTCCTAGAGAAAGTTTTGACACACAAATTAGTTTCTGTGAAAAACTTTGGTGTCAAGGGCAAAAAATTCATTGTAAGAAATCCCAGTATAAATGAGCTGTAAAAGAAGTTTAGCCTCTTCATTAGCTTTCCTTGATCCTGGAGAAGTCTAACTAAAAGAGCTGAAAGAAATGTCCTTATTACTATCCTGTATTCACATTTTAATAAATTTCTACCTCCTTGTTTTCTCACATATCCATCTTTTTCAAAATAATTGTCTAATTTTGTATCAAAAACATAAAGTAGGACTCCTACAAAACCCTTTAACTCCAGGAACATCAGCCACCATGTCAGTTATGGCCCCAGCTCAGCATTTCAGCACTATACAGCAAAAGACCAAACTAATTCCTACTCTTAAATGCTTAGTCGTACTGGGGGCCTTGGAGTCTGACCCTGCAACCCTTATACATAAAAGTAGTCCTTGCTGTCCTGATATAAGTAAGAGTTAACTGCTCTTATGTGTAAAGGTTGCAAGGTGAGGCCCTTTGAATATCATTATCTCAAGTGTAATAACTGTTTTGCTGAAACTCTTGGGTTATCTTTTAAAACCAGCCCATATTACTCAATGGAGAATTCGGGGGTTTTTTTTGGGGGGGGCGGGTGTGGAAGCATTAATGCTGCATTTTGAGAGCAAGCAAAGGTCAAATGAATGTTGCCCAGGATTTTCGATTGAGTAATATACTTTGGAATAAGTTGCTGTGATTCTTTAGCAGAACACTGTTTATTGTTCAAGTGAAATTTTTCACAGTTAATAAGATGGTCAGTTGCAGGTATTGAAAATATTTGCCCTGCCAAATACCACAAGAGTGAAAACCCTCAAGCTGGTTGAATAATGAAACAGAAATCATTCCAGCAAATGGCTTGACAGCTGATGGAGAAATACCCAGAATACTGTTTAACAAAAAATGATATTGTTTTGTTTATAAAAAACCAAGCAAACAGAAAAAACTTACTATTGACTATTTTCTGGGAAAGAAAAAAAAGTCAAAATATTTTGATTATGTTATTTGCAAGGAACTGTTTGACTAGCACATAATTAGAGCAGAACTGTTTGTTGGTTGTTCTTTTATTTTTATTAAAAGAGATGCTACAGTTTATGCAGATATTTCTCTTCATACACAGCCCATGAATTTCCATTGCCCATATGATACCATCAGTTTTTAAGCAGATTCTCTAGTGATTTCAATGGAAAATTCTGCTTAGAAAGCTCTGGTGAGTTCTTAGTGCTTTACAAGCAGAGAGAGCATATGAATTGAAGTACTGAAATTGCACTTGGACAATAAAGACCAAAAATTTTGCATGAGTATGTAATGACTCAGGAACAAATGTCGTTTTCAGGAACATCAGCCTAAAATGGACAAAGACGGTTTGTGTAACTGAAAATACAACACAGCTTTGCTGCAACTTTTTACCAGTGATCTTCACACATCCTGACCCCATGTTCTGTAATGTGGAGAAATGCTTTTCTGATATTGGGGCCTTTGGAGTCTGCCTACTTCCAACAATTTGAAGTACAATTTTGCCGTAAATTACTAAAGACACGCTGACACTTCCACTGAAATCTGGTGTAAAAATTGTGCTCAGATTCTGTATTAAATTATACACAAAAATACACAGAACTCTTTGTTGTTTCCATGAATTTCAGAGAATGAACATGACAATAAATAATTCTCTCCTCATCATGGAACATGAATGAGTATCTCAGAGAATGTAATTCCAAATCTGATTTAAATTTGGAAGAACTTATCAACAACAGCAGCAGAAGTCTTGCAAAGTAAATTATATCCAGCCAACAGTGAATAATGCATTACCCCAACAACCAGTCCTGTGTTTCTAGTGAAATCACCAACTGGACTCTTGCACAAAGCCTGAACACACTGTTTACATCCTGGAGAGAAAAAAGAGAAGGCATTTGGTATATAGTAGTTCTAGGAATAAACTATCTATACTTTCAAATACTGAGTTTTAAAAAATTAACCTGCTCCACCCTGAAAAAAAAAAAGAAAAAGAAGTATAAAAAGGGAAAAATACTAACTACAGTGCAGTTAAAATTCAGATCACCTCTCTACGCTGTGGTCCTGTTGTGTTCAGCCTACTTAGCCACTGACTGTAGTGGGTAAGATGCACAGGACTTGCAAGTATACCGACCCACTTCCAGTTAGGATTGTAAATACTGTGCTTAGGAGTGCTAAATTTGCCACCAGATTGTGTACAGCATCTGGGAATTCTCAGCTGATTCCTACAGAGACGCTGATATTTGTTCGTGGTGTTGAGAAATCAAGTCGTTAAAACAGAAGGAAAAATGAGGGCCAAACCCCGATGCTTTTTACCCAAGCAAGCAGCCCCGGAGATAAAAGGCTCAGGAGAGGATGCCAGGACTCGTACAAAGTTTTCTCTTAAGAGGCTTTGCAAAACCGTAGCTGTTTCTTCCTCAGATCACCCACCCAGAGAGCGACAAAACCCAGAGGGGAGCTCTCCCGCGTGGAGACACTCCAGTGCCGCTCGCCCCTTCCGCAGCGCAGCTCAGCAGGCGGAGCCCCCCGGCCCCCGCAGGCATCGCAGACTTC
>NW_010206267.1:0-7516 GCF_000695765.1 Mesitornis unicolor | reverse complement strand
AAATATAGATATAAATATAGATATAAATATAAATAGAATAATTCATTATTACTACATATTGTCTTTACTCCTAAGATAATATGGAGACCAGTTTTTATAAAACTGAGTACTACTTTAAAAAATCCTTTTAAATGGACTTACAGTCTGCTGACAAAGTTGACCATCAAGTTCAGTAGCAAAAATAAACCCTCTTTAATAATTTGAATTTGCTAGAAAGGTTCATCTCCTCTGAAACTGCAATAAGAAATCAAATAAAATCCCAAGCAGTCAAACTGTCGAGTTTTAATAATGGCTTTTTCTCCAAGGAAGGAGCAGTAATTTTATATCATTACACAATTTTGAGATTATCCAATTGGTTAAAAACCTGTTTCAATTCTCTTGAGGATTACTTTGAAACAAATAAGTATTATTTCAATTGCACTTGTAAATTAAGAAAAGACTTACTTACACTTGTTAGTTTTAAATTCCTTCCCTCTATTGTTCTTACCTCAACTAAATCAAGAGGCTATTAGACACTGCCTCTTCTTTAGGAATTCATTGAAATAGATGAAATACTAGGTTTTGACTTTCATTTAATTAGAAGATAAATTTAGTTTTGGTACACACGGAATCACTAAAACATATGAACAGCTATTTCAGCTAGATGTTAATTTCAGCCCCGAAACAGAAAACATTTTGCATGTCCCTGAGACAAAACTGATGTGGATATTTTCCTTTTAAATAGAGTGAGCTAAACAGAAAGTTGTTTTTATCCTACATCTACTTTCACTGAAGTTTCTTCATTTCCTGTATGAACCTGTTCTGCAATGGCATTTGCACTAATAAATAACATACTAGATTCTAATGAAAGATAAAATTATCTTAAAGCATTTTTTACTGCCATATGAAATTGTTTCATCCATTACCTTCTCACAGCATCTTGTTTAAAATGCCACACCCATGTAACAACTCATAACGACATTTTAGAGCACAAAGAATAGATATATTCAGGAAACGTAGGTGCCCCTATGTAATTTTTGTTTCCAGAATGAGTCACAAGAAATGGTCAATCTGATAGAGATAAAGATGGTTTAAGATGGTCAGAGGAGAGAAAAATCTATGTCCTGATTTGCCAGTGCCACTTGACGTGACACCTGCTGTCTTGGTGGTGACACTGCTTTTGAACTTGGCTTCACAGGGTTGCCTTCCCACTGTGCCATGGGGTGGAGGTAATCCTGACAAGTCTGAATCAGGTAATGATTTCATACCACAGTAAGCCAAGGTGTGAAATGACAGCAGACTACAAGGTACGAAGTACCACAGATAAGCCAGACACATGTATGTGAAGCAGAAGATGGACAGAGACATCCTTCAGAATTAACCAATTTTCTTTCTACCTGAAAGAGGCTGGGGTGTAAGCAGTATTCTGACAGAGTGTGTGCCTCTGTATCCAAAACTGCAACACCAAATCTTCTGCTTGAGTGTGGTGAGCTGACCGTGGCTGTGCACCAGGTACTCATCAAGTCTCTCTATCACTGCCCCTCCTCAGCTGGGCAGAGAGGAGAAACTATAATGAAAGGCTCCTGAGTTGAGATAAGGACAGAGAGAACAAAGTCACACAGACTTGCCAGTCACCTTCTTGTTTGTCTTCTTTATATGGGTTGACCTTCCATACATGTCCCAGGTGTCACACCAACTATAACTTGATACCTTTCATCTGCCTCACCTCTCCGAAGATCCCCATCTTGATCTTGATCTGAGAATATGATTAGCCACAATAGAAATAGGAATTGAACCCTGCAATTTTCTTAATGTACCCTCCAAGGGCAAAGATGATGATGGAATTACCCACTCTGTGTCAAATTATGTAAAAATTAGGGCACTCACAAGGACGTAGTTTCACCTCCTTCTCAAGGCTGATAGAAGCTCAAATCCACATCTCACATCTCTGAGATGGCAGCCTAACTATTGGGCTACAAGTCATGCAGAGAAATGAACAACTGGCAGCACTGCATAGTGGTACAGCTCCAAAAACAGGTGGCAGGATTTATCTAGAAGGCAGAGAAGGTGGGTTTGACCTTGGACTCCTTCAGACCTAAATTTAGAAGAGGGATTTGAATCTCAGTTTCTCTGTGTTAGGCATGTACTGAAGGAAAAAACACTGCTTCAAGAGGTGAATCTTAGTGGTAGATCACAAGTAGGCAGAGATACTTACTCCTTAGAGAGCATATACGCCACATGGGAGGACTTCAGCCATGCTCCTATGCCAGCAGTGTCTCTGTTGCCTGCTCCCTGCTCACACCTCTGACTGCTGTGGATCCTATAGTGAGGCATTTCACTGTTTTGATAGATTGTGCACGTGACATGAAATCCAAAAGTGTGCCTCAAATGTCAGTATTTTACTGTTTTCATATATGCGTTCTTAAGACCTGGATTCACCCTGCATCTCTAGGCATTTAACTGATGTAGTCTATGAAGAAGCTCAGCTCTTTTGAGCATCTCAAATCTGAATTACTATCTGGAGATGCCCCTGGGAATCCATTAGGGTTCCCAGACTTAGGTACATGCCCAACCTCGCACACCCCAGCTCTAAGACAAGCAAGACACCTGTGTGTCTGTCTGCCTTGGTTTCCAGATGAATGAGATACGGGTGCAGAAGCCAGAAGGGGACCACCATGTGCTCCAGCTTGCTGGCAGCACTTTGTTCCTAATTTTAGGGAAACTGCATGAATAAGTGTCTTAGTTTTTATCAGATCTAGTCCTCCACTGGATTGTATCACTTAATTCTGTATCACTGCAGAATTTGCTGTATTTCCTTGCTTGGTACATGTACAAACATTTCAAGCTCTTGGAAGGACTATGTTTTTGTTCTTTTGCTTATTTAAAATATAATAATTTATCTACATATATAAACATGAGACTTATTATTCTGCTTACAAGCTACAATGTGATTTCTTAAAATGCATTAATTTCTTTTTCATTATTATATTTTTGAGCTGAAAGACAAAGGGTGAACAAAAAAATTCCCGGATTATGTGACATTAAAAATTGAATGATTATAAGCAAGGTTGCAGAAACATGCTGGTGACTTACCTCATTTTTCATTATTCTTTAAATTCTTATGGTTGAGTAAAGGACTTATTAGAAAATAGTTTCTCAATGTTTTTTTTCCTGTTATATGAATTACCATGATGTTCTCGATATATTGCCATCTTTGAACTGAAGATTCAAAAGTTATTGCTTTACTAACAGAGAGCTACATCTTGGTCAAAGTTTTAGAAAAATTAAAGGTAATCAGCAAGGCTTCATCTCATAAAATTTAATCATAAGAACGTGTCAAAGATGTGAACTCTGACCAATCCAATGTCTTAAGCCTGCAAATTAAATGACATTGCTGAAGAGCAATTCACTTGTAAAGTTCAGAATTACAAGGAAGCCTAAATAAATTGTCAGTTATCCCACAATGGAGCTAGTGAGAATTTCAGAACTGTAGTCAGGTGAATTAATGAGGGTGCTGAAATATGTGTTAATATCATTAAGACCACAGTGGCATAAAAGGCGTTGCACTGACTTCTTTGGTTTTTTTAAATATTTCATGGCAGTATTGTTGAGACTTGTGATTCCAGCATCTACACTACATATGTTTGCTACTATATCTGCTTACTCAATGCAGAACCATTATTACCCTTAGGAAAATAATGTAAAACCTACAGGGCATCAGTTTCCTAGGTAGACACCGTTGCGCAGCTGCAAAGGCACCAAAGACCTCTTGAACCACAGTGTGCAGAGGGCTGTTTTCAGCCTGTCCTCTGTTCTCTACTCCCCCCTAGATCTCCTCCAGCAGGCGCACAAAGATGCACAGCTTTGTTCTGCCTTTTACATCTACCCTTTCACATCTAACTTGATGAACCTTCTCATGAGCATTTGGGGAACCTGAACCAGATACTATGCATGCTGACACTGCATTTTTCCCTTATCTAATTTAATCCTAGAAATTTTGCCTTTTAAAGCATAAATATAATGCCAATATAATGCCGTAATATAATGTTAATACTATAAGGAGTATTGATAGCTATTTTTATACTGATATTAAATAGACATGTTCTGGATCTGAATCTTAATTATTTCTTTACAAGTTTGGTGTATACATACTTACATTCCATAGGCACATGGGAAAACACTGTAAAAATTTATGGTCCTTAGGATGAGGAGACCTGAAATTTAGTAGAAAGAAGGTTTCCAGTGTTGCACTGAAGACTGAACACTTGCTTTCCTTGATGAAATGTGCCTATTTTCACTTTGAAGGCTTGCCAGGTGGTAAGAATGAATTAAAGTACCTGGCAAACACAAGTTCTGGGTACATCTGAGCTGCCAGTTGGGCTTGCTTTTACTGCCTGGGCACACATGCTGAATCCTTCATGGGGTGGAACAACTTGGTATCTGCCCAGCTAAAACCTGGGACCAACTCAATGATAAAAGCATCTTAGGGCTTGCTCCAGTAAGCATTACAGGTGGATGCAAGCCAACTCTCACCACCTCCACCTGGCCCTGCCTTGAACACTGTCCTACCAGGAGGTGAGCTGTCATAATACATAACTCCTTATGCAAACACACCTTTGACATCATGCACAAATACACCAGTGTTAGAGACACCAGTGGGTAAGTGGCTGCAAGAGATAGCTGCTGCATCTGTGATATCCAAGTGCTATGGATAAGACCAGGATGCTCAAGGGGGAGTGTAGCAAGTTGTAGGACACAATTCACTGGTTGGGGAACTGGGAATCCATTCCTGGAGCAGGTGGTGGTATCAGCACAGACACAGTCATCCTTTCCCCGCTGGATCCTTACAGACTGAGGATGTGTACAAGCCAATACCAAACAACCAGCACCTTAGAGAAGTTCAGCTGAAGCTCATTTGAAGCTCATTTCCTCCTAGGTCTTAGCTTGAGAACTAGTATCAGCTGGCCATGTACTGAATGACCTGCTTGCTTGCTTGCTTTTTTTTTTTTGTTTGGTTTTGCTTTTATTTTAATCACTGAGATGGGCTGTGCTGAATGCTGTAGATCAGGTTTGGTTAACCAGCCTTGCTCCAGGGCTTCATGCTGTGTACAGACTCCTGCACTGCACAGCCTCCTTCTTCTTGTTTGGTGACTCCTCCCTAATTCATTGTCCACTTTCACCCCAATGCTTGTTTCTACTTTCTGTGCTTCTTGAGATTTTGTCCAAATACCTTATCGCTTGCATTTTCTAGGATCTGAAAACAACTTTTTTTTATCTACTCTTATTTCTAATTGTATTTTGCTCTTCTTTATGTCAACTCTGTAATTATCTGCAAGACCTTCTCTCATAAGAACACAGACACATTGTTAAAGGGTTATCTTTTTTAGATCATTAACCACTATGTTTAGATGATAACACTGAACTTTACAGAAGACTAACAGACATCATCTAAATTCAGTACATTGCTCAAAACTGGTACTCTTAGTACTTTTAGGAAATATATTTCAACCTATGTGACAGAAGTTATAGCAAATTGCATTTGAAATAAATATTTAAAATAATGGTGGATAATTATTAAAATAGTTTATTAAAATCTACATAAGAACTATCACACTTTCTTCCTTTAACCCAGTAATATGTTCCAGTAAACCTTATTGAATCATTAGTGCAATGTAACATTACTGTGTGCAATACTTTTATTTTCTTTGATCTATATATTTTTTTCTATATGCTAGTTCCATTAGTAATGGAGGTTAAAACAGAAATAATTGAATAAATTATTTTAAAAATGTCTTCCATATTTTCTAAAATATTCAAAAATATTTTCTGATTTTATTAATGAGGTATCTTACCCTTTTGGCCTTTCAATTTAACCCAAATATATAAGCGCTTCCTGCTTTTACAATATGTGTAAATTTGGGGGGTTTATCTGGGGGATTTGAGGCAGTCCTTGACTCAAAACTTTGAGCAGCTGTCTCTACATTCTTTTTGCTTTCCTTGTCGTTTTACATTGTATTTCCATATCTTGGATTTAAAGAAGGACTCTTTGCATGGCTTGTGTTGTCTTCCAGATGAATTGCTTGTGTTTTTTGGTTTTTTTAATTGGCAATATTTTTCTCCACTCATAGAAACAATTAAGTCCCTCTGACAGCAATCCCTGGTATCTACAGGGATATCAGCAAGGAGATCATAGAATCACAGAATGATTTAGGTTAGAAAGGACCTTTAAGATCATCAAGTCCAGCCATTAGCCTAACACTGTCAAGGCCACCACTAAACCATGTCCATAAGCACCACATCTGCTCGTGTTTTAAATACCTCCAGGGATGATGATTCTACCACTTCCCTGGGCAGCCCATTCAATGCCTGATGGCCCTTTTTGTGAAGAATTTTTTCCTAATATCCAATCTAAACTTTTCCTACTGCAGCTTCAGGCCATTTCCTCTTGACCTACTGCTTGTTACTTGGGAGAAGAGACCAACCCAGAAGCGGCAGCTCCCACGTGGTGGCTGACGTAGGGGACGGCGGTCCCGGCGGACACCGCGGCAGATTTAAATGGCTCTTAGGGAGCACCACAACCCGGAGGGGGCAAACAGGTGCGGGCAGTGTTAATAAAACAGGGCAGTTTGAGAAGGCAGTTTGAGAGCGTAGGGCACAGAGAGGGCGCTGGAAATCGACCAAAATAACTGAAGACCATGGTGGCCACTAGATGGAAACTGAAGGCTGCTCCAGGTTCTGCACCAGCCAGGACTGAGGCAGCTACCCAGATGGAGCCCCAGTGGATGCATGCGGCCACCCAGGTACCTGACTGCAGGGCATGCCCTGCTTTCTCACTGCAAATGACCACCAGTGGTAAATCAGCTTGTGGAAGCTGTGCCCGGGTGGAGGAACTCCTCTGTCTGGTGGCAGAGCTGAGGGAGGAGGTAACCAGGCTGAGAACCATTAGAGAGTGTGAGAGGGATATAGATTACTGGTGTAACACCCTACCCTCCCTCTCGCAAGCTCAACAGGAACATGTGGCGACCAAGGCTGTGGACCCCTCACTCTCTGTCTGCGAGACTGAGGAGAAGCGCGATGAGGAACGGCAGCAGGTACCTGCCCGGCGCGGCAGGCGTGTTGCCCCCAGCATAACATCCAATTCCCAGATCCCTTTGCAGAACAAATATGAAGCTCTGAGGGTGGAATCAGATTCCAAAGAGGGTAATGGCCCACACAACACAGAAACTTCCCCTAGATTGAGCTGTCCTCAGCCAGTCATCAACATTAACCCCAAAAAGAAGAAAAGAAGGGTTATTGTCATGGGGGATTCCCTTCTCAAGGGAACGGAAGGTCCAATCTGCAGACCTGACCCACTGCACAGGGAGAAACTCCCAGCACTGGTCAATTCAACAGATTATTACCCACTACTGGTATTTCAAATAGGCAATAATGAAATCCATTACAGGAAATTAAAAGCTATAATGAAAGACTTCAGGGCACTGGGTGAAATAGTAAAGGGCTTAAGGTCTCAGGTTGTCTTTGCCTCATCCATCCAAAC
>NW_010206266.1:0-9774 GCF_000695765.1 Mesitornis unicolor | reverse complement strand
TTGGCGGGGCCCTGTCCATGGTGCTGAGCCGGGCCGGGCCGGCAGCGAGGGCAGCGCTTTCCCTCAGGTTAGGGAGGCTTTTACCTTGAGTTACTGCTGCGTGAGCGGTGCAACAGATGTTTGCCGGCCTGGATTTTCCTCTTTTAGCCACCCTAAGAAGGCAGGGAGATTAATTAAAGCTAGAGTCGCCATAGGTGAACGGCTCCTCACGTGTTCGGGGGACTCTCTCACTTTTCCTGTGTGTATCTTCATCAGTCGCTTGTGTAGGAGAAAGGATTAGATCAACACTGAAAAAAGGCTTCCACTTGGATTTGTTTATGTGTTTACTTATAATTTTTAGGATAACTGCAAAAATAATGAGAATCAGCAGGGAAAGGGAAACTGATTGAGATTGATTGTTTTGTGTATTTGTCTTGTGATGACCTTTGGGGAAAGTGGGTATTTAATTTTTACTGATGTAAAGGCACAGACAAAGCCCTGACCTTTCTGATCCGGGGTGACCACTATGAGCATCCCACTGAGAATTAATTACAACTGCCTGGAGTGGTTCCAAGAAGCATTTATTAGAGTACTATAAATGTGGTAAAAGCGATCAGTAGGTCTGGGAGAAGCTATTCCATGTGCCTGCTGTGATATCTAGGAGAAGCTCAGACTTGTCAGCATGTTGTTTTGTTTTGCTGTTCATTAACAAGACTGAAATAGGAGAGACAGCATTGGAACTCCAGGGCAAGCATTTCCCATCATTCTGCTCTCCACACAGCTAGTTTTGTATTAGATTAAGGCACAATAGACACAACTAGGCAGAAAAAAAAAAAGAAACATCTCCAGAGACAGGACATGGCACAATTCTCTGACTGTACAGTGCACAATACAACAGCTTCTTCTAGTAGCCTCCTAGATGTGTAAAGTGGAAGTGAACAGAAAGATTCACACAAGAAATCTGTACAAGGAAGTATTAAAAATTACAGGTAAGCTAGGATGCCATTATACTTCAAAATCCAGCACAAAGCTGGGGCTGTTAATCACATGGGAGTTTGCAGTCCTTTTCCCCAGAGATCAATCTGAAAATTGAAAATCAGTTATGTGTACAAAGTTTAGGCAGAAATATTTCATATAAGGTATGATGATTTTGTCAGGTACTCTGCCAAAAGGACTGGAATTGAATAAGGAGATTTAAATTAAAATTGTAAAACCATCTAAATTTGTTTCAGAGAAGGATTTAATTGGGAGTGATGATGAAAAAGCCAGAAATGTGGATTAACCTAAAATGGAAAGGGCAGCCAAGTTACAGCAGATGGCTTTTTCTTGTTCTTTAAGTGCCTTATAATGAGGAAAATATGCTATGTAATGACAGTTATTTCTAAACTGACTTTTTTTTTGGGGGGGGGAGGTGGGGGAGGTTTCCCATGAGGCATTGGTTGAAAAAGGAGAATAAAAAAGACATAGCTGCAGACAGTCTGTATTGAACTGTTTTTGTTCCGGAGTTCCGGAGCTCCAGAGCTAGGTTTGATGTATGGTAGGAACGACAGCCATCTCCGATTCCAGCTAAAACCAAACGAGCAAATAGCCTCCATTTCTCCCTTCTGCCTTGCCTCTCTCAGCATCTACATTTCAGAAGGGCTCTGCCGCTCTCTTTCTCTCACAGAGCTGCCCAATCATCCTTTCTGTGGGTTGTCTAATTTCTTTATTCTGACAGGTTTTTGTTCTGTCTTGCTGTGGTTGCTTTCCTTTCTCTCCTGTATCAGTTAAGAATGCTGTTATCCAAACACTAGATTTTCCTACAATTGAAAATCTGCTGCTAAGATTTACTTAAAATCTCCCCTTCATTCCATTTTTTTATTCCTTTCTACCCAAAATGGGGCTGAGGGGGGTAGAGAGTGAAGGAAAACAGAAGAGACAGGCTACTTTCTATGACATACGCTCGATTTCCCAGCAAGGCTTAATTACCGTTGGGAGTTGGCACTCCTGTTCCTTTTGACACAACAAGCAGTCAGTGTGCAGTGCAATGCCTCTTGCCTATTCCAGTTCGCATGCACATGGATAAGTTTTGCTCGTGCATTGGGGCAATTGTATATGAATTGCATCTGATACTGGAGACTGTAGGCATCTTCCCTGAAGACCGCAGGCATCCATGCAGCTTTCAAGCAGAGTTAAGACCCATGGAAAATGATACGTTTGAAGCTCCATTAATATAAGGTTTCATCCTGCAAAGAAATTAGTGTACTGACCCAGTAAGTACAGGTGGAACTTCTGAAACCCCACATAGCTCGGGCAAAAGGTCCTACAATAATGTAAGGGCAGGGGAGCTTTGCTGTCAGCAGGACTGAACTCATGACTGATATCTGAAGAGACTCATGCTTCATGCTTTGTGGGTACACAAGTGTAATCGGAAACAACAGGAGGCTTAGGATATAATATGCAAGATGGAAACCTAACACAGCGATTGCTCTTCAGCTTTGCATAATGAAACGTGCATTCTGTTCTGAGGAAGAGAATTATTTATCTTGCTTTTGAATGTAAAATGTAGCTAAATTGTATTAGCTTCAGCTAAGAAGAAAAATAAAAGCTAGAGAAACCACATGCTGAAGCTATGTTGTTAAAGACAATTAAAGAACATGCTTCACAAGAGAAATCCAATAAACATAACACTTCCAAACTTCATTACAAAGAAAATTTGTCATTTTCAAGATTAGAAGTCTGTCTATTTGTGAAAATAGGCCTTTTTTCTCTTGTCTTCAAGCTCTACATTTTAAACTGTCAGTTGGATCTTAGCTTTAGATAATTTCAGTAACATTCCAGACTACTGGGGAAGTCTGTCCTAGCAGATGAAGCAGTAATAAGTTGCTGAAATTATCTTGATAATTAAACAGTTTAGCTTTATATTTATTTGCTGAAAAAGCCCCCAGTGACATATTAACTATGCATAAAGCTTTGCCTTGTAAAAAAGTTGGTTGGTTTTCAAATACCCATCTCATCTTTATTTATTTTTAGAAAGCTGGTCTTTCAAACTGACAACATTTCAACTATTTTAATACTTCGATGAAGATCTAACTTTTGCTCTCATTATTTTTCAAAATTAATATCTAGTGGCTTTTTTGATCAAGCCAGAATCACTATTATTTCTGAAGCAGGAAATAATTTTGCTTTTAATCTTGGTCTTCATTCAATTCTGCCTTATTCAAGGCATCTTCTTTCACCAGCAGGCTGCTTAGAAGAGGAGCTCAGACTACAGTGGCTGGAGCTGCCAAAGAAGGAAACCATTGGGAGGGCTTATGGTAGAAAAATATACTTAGAGCAATGCAGCTGTTTGAGGGAGTAGGGTGGGTATTGAAGCCTCCTGAAGACAGCCAAAATCCCTCTCTCTCATACCAGGTATCACTGGCCAGTCTTTAAAGAGATAATATCATACTCCTGATGAAGTCTATGCAAAATTTTGTGACATCATCTAACTCATTGCTCAACTTCAGGCTAGCATTTTCAATGAATGCAATACTGTCAGACAGGTTACTGAGGGATACTGGGGAAGTACATACAAGTGATCATTTGAAGCATTAGAGATGGAAGGAGCCCTTCCAATCTGTGTAAAAGCAATGTTAACCCTCATTCATGTGAGCAAACACTCCAGTACAAATTACTTACCCATGCTCAAAATTTAAGGACCTTATATGAGTGAAAATCCAACTTTTGCCTCCCTGGTATCCAAAATGCCCATCTTTCACTGACAATTTTGAAGCATCATTTTGTGTGTCTTGTGCAAACATCTGTTCTAGACTAAATATAAGCGATAAATAATCAACTTTAATATAAACATGAATTTTAAAGAAATGTTTAAGTTCAGCTCCCTTGAAAATGTTGGCACAGATGGAGCTTTCTACATTGCTATGTGACCTGTCTGAATGACACTGTTTTAAGAAGTTGGAGCGGATTGCTTGGAAAGTAGTGATCAGAAATTAGTTACCAAAGGTTCACTGTTACAATGGAAATTGTTGGCTGAGATTCTTCAGCGATGTGTCCTGAGTTTGGTAATGTTTTGCATTTTCGTCAGTGACCTGGATGATGAAGTAAAATGTAAGTTTAGCACATGTGCAGATGTCACAAACTGGTGGAAAAGTAATCAAAATCCTGACAAATGGGACAGCTGGTCTGAAAAAACAGGATGAACTTCAAAAAGGAGAACGCAAGGTCTGCACTTAATCTGAAAAAATCAACTGCATTAACACAAGATGGGAAACAGCTGACTAGGCAGAAGTTTTGCTGAAAAAGATGTTGAGGTTACAGTGACTCATAAGTGTACTATGTATCAACAATGTCATACTATTACAGTAAAAGCAAACATGTGGCATTGTTACTGAGTGCTGTGAGTCTAGTTCTGTGCAGCGAACTTCAGCAAATGTGAAGGCAATCCAAAAGAAAGAACGGAAAATGATAATGGAATTAAAAAAACAAGTCCTGTGAGGCAAGACTGAAAGAGCTAGTGGTTTAATGTATGGAATGAATGACTGGAGAGACATGAGAAGTCTTTAAATAATCACAGGTCGTTATCTGTTCTCCATGTCCACAGTGGATAACACAAGAAAAAAAAAAAGTGTTAAAATTACATCATGGAAGAGTTACATTAGACATTAGTAACAACTTTCTGACAATAAATACTACGCAATAAAGCAGGAAGACATGCTGGAATTTTCCTCTTTAGATTAAATACCTTAAAACAATCAAATGCATCTCAGTTCATAATCATAAATCTCTCATTTATACAGCCTTGGCACAGGAGGGTGAATGAAGAGAGATCTTTTGATGTAATTTTGGCCCCATTTTCTGCATCTGTATCACTACCCTTCCTATTTTAGTGTGAACTTTTCTATTTGCAGTTAATTTACATATATTTTTGAAGGGTGGTCGCAGAAAAAATCTGTCTCATCCAAATTATATGAGATTCATGCATTTAAATTTCTTGGGGTGCTCCCCTACCTTTAACTCCATGCCTCAATCATTTACATCTCAGCCTCTTACACTCTGGGACACCAGATGCCAAGTCTATTGGGTAAGCATAACTTGTGATCCAGCTGTGTTTAGCAGCTGCGGTGAGGGAGGTGGATAGGGGCATCTCAGTGGGAAAATAATGCTCCTTGGCAAGGCTCTGGGAGGAAAGGAGACGGTCTCACTGACCTTGTGTCACTGTCCTGCCATACAATAGGATATAACAGTGCAGTTGTCATAGGAGTTGTCATAAGAGGAGGCCTCCTACATCAATCCAGGGAAAGTTCAGAAGCATTTTGTGCTCACTGTTGTGCAAACTTGTACGCATGTTTTGTCCCTGCCATGAAAAGACTGCAATCTAAGAGCAGGCTGATAAATGGCTGTGCACACAGAGAAGTTGAATCCTGTGAGACAGACACTGAGGTCAGTAATTAAGGTGTCCCCATGAGAGTTTTATTCTGATGAGTTATGCATACTTGAAAGACTGGGATGCTTTAATATTTTTTATAAATTTTATTAATTTTTGACTGTACTTCCCATGTTTGTTTGCTCTGTAATATGCCTCCTTAGAATCCCAGTAGCATGTTTTAGTGGCACCCACTATGATTTTTACAGTTGAATAAAAAGGATGGAAAATGGTTTTAAAATAACTAACCCTTTCACCACAGCCATCTCCTTCATTACTCTCCCCTTAGCCTACCTTACACCCTAGACTGCAGCTAACATCTGGCCAAAGAGGTGGGATGCTGCTGGAACATTCCAAGATCTTGAACAAGGTTGGGTTTGGCTCTGAAGTTTTGCACATCCATGTGTCATTCCAAGTATCTTCATATCTAAGGCAAATCACAGAGGTTCAAATATAAGCCAAAGCCACATGACGGTCAGACAGTCTATCTTGATGCTCCGGCTGTGTCTAACTGTCTCCCTGACCTTCCCAAAGCCAAATATGTACAAAGTCAAAGTGGTGTACAACAGATGCACTCACTTTTTTGTGTGCTTCTATAGACAAGAGAGATTTCTAAAGGCACATAAGGGAGCTGGACGATAACCTCTTGCTGAAAGTCAGTGGGAAGTGGATGATTGCAGTCCATGTTGGTAAACTTTACCCATGATACTACAAGACAGACAAAACAGATGGAGCAAGGCTACCAATAACTATTGAACATCAGGCTGGGAGCAATCAAACATAATTATCATGAATCTTTCAATATCCATGTCTGTTTATGGGCTCAGTAGAGTGACAAAGCAGCTAGGGACTTCCCAGAACTCAGCTGTGGAAATCCTCTGACGCTGAGCAACATGTTGTGTTTCCTAACCCATTTATTTTCATCCAGGAGAGTCTATTTTTACCTAGTAAGAAATTTTCTTTCCCCCCTTGACATTACACCTCTGTTATGATTGGTGGTCGTAACACAAGGCATAGAAATTTAGGAAAGGACTGCTGGGTGTGTAAAAAGCATACGGCTATGGTGAATCTGAACAGGGGAAACAAAATTTAGCTCATCCTTAGCTGATGGAAAAGTGTTTGGTACAGCACTTTGAATCATTTCAAACAGTCCTGTTTGTAGAACCCAAATATCCTTGTGAGCTGACCTTCTCTTCTCTTTCAGATTAGACATTCACCCTGTGGTTCTTGTTTCTTACCTTCATGTCATTAGTCCTAGCTGTGTCCTGCATCATACAGCTGCTAAATCAGCAGTCTATTACTAATTACAGCATTCTGTATGTCATTTTTTAATCTCCCCAGGAACTCGGAATCATGTCTTTCGTGTATTTAGTTTCAAAAAGGGAGCTTGGTCAACTAATGAAGCCATAAAATCATTAAGACACTATGCCTACTCCCACTATAGATCACCAGTCCCTACTTTACAGGATATCTGACTACACTGCCCTAGCAAAGTGTCAAAGCCAGCAAAGAAAAATGAGCGCTTTGCATAGCAAATAGTTCTTATGGCTTACAGTTAATGGACCTTACTATTAAATGGCACAATTACAACTCTTGTTGAATTCATGAAAGTAGCTGTCTTGAAAAGTTATTAGGCTTCCTTTTGTTCTTGTTTGCCTGCATTTGTTTCTCAAGATTGATTACACAGTGCCTCTTTGAACTTATATTGAATGTTTCCTTTGAGGATCTACTTGTGTCTTGTTTTCATATACCTTGCTAGTCTTTCAGTATTCCGGTGATCCAGAGATATTAAAAGGAAAACAACAGAAGGAAAAAAAAAAAAAGCAAAACAGTTAATACTCTCAGGAAAATATTCATGAAAAATATGAATAACATGGAAATATCAATAATATTGAAAATATGAAGAGTATGAGAAATATGTACACAGACTTATCAAGGCTAAATAGTTTTGGATTAATGGGAAATAAACTCCATTAACAGAGACACAGTAATTGATAAAGCATCTTATGTTGTGCACTGCATGTATCTGCTAGCTGTTTTAAATCAATTACCTCAGTTAAGACATGGTTCCCCTTTCTCTGGGGTGCAGCTGCGGCTGGAGGGAAAGCAATTTATTTCAAAAGCTGATTCAGCAAGAGACTCTTCAAGGGCCCATCAATATCCCACTAATAATCAGAGATGCTGTAATGATTATCGGTGGCGCTGTAAATCATTGGCGTAGCACCATTTATTTCAAGATTATTCAGCAATTTTGTCTTTCCTGAAAACCAAAAAGATTTCCATATCATGAAATATGCTCTTCAGTAGGAAGCAACAAGCAGTATAATAGACTCTTAAAATACTCTTTCTTCTTTTGCTGTACCTTTTTTTTGTGAAATTAACACTTCAAAAAAAGGAGGTCCTTATAAATTTGATCTAAGTCAGTGATAGTACAAGCAGATATTAAGAAAATGTCATGCTCACTTCCACTAACTCATGTTGGCTTCAGTCTCCAATAAACCTCCCGTTTCATTACCCTCTGAAGCCCGATTCTGTCTTCAAGTGATCAATCTTGAGAAAGATCAACCCTCGACATCTCTTGGTGTGTCAGTCCAAACATGAATCTACTGCCTTCAGAGGACTTTTCTGAAGCAGGATTTCACTTTAAAAAAATAATGGTTAGGACAAAAGCTGATTGAATTATTCCTTGCAGAAAATTTAACCACCTTTTTTTTTGTTTCTAAATGAAAACTCGGGACAGATTAAGTGCAAACTGCTAGGCAGATTTGCCTCATTTGCAGATTCTAAGGCAAGGTCAAAACAGCCGTAATAAAGCTCTCCCTGAGTTCCTTTTTTACAAGATGTAGATAGTATTAAAAATAGCATTAAAAATGTCATGAATACAGAGGGAAAAAATGAAAGTTGAGAAGGAATCCAAGAGCCTGGAAGGCAGCTGGAACACAATAAATGTTCATTAATACCTTGCATTGTTCAAGCTACTTATTTGCATTGATGGAGCAGAAAAAAAATACTGGTAATGATAGATCTGTTTGAAATTAGTATTTTTCACACCTCAAGATCTCATTTTCAGTATGAAAAAACCCCACCACTTAATAAGCATGAATGCAGTGGTATTTTAACAATGCCAGGTCATTTTCCTCCGTTTTATTTTACAGTCTCTGAAGAGTTTTCGCTTTCCTGCTGCATATATGTTTTAGGGAAAATACTCTCCTTTTGAATAGAACATCTTTTTCTCAAAACCTAAGGACTGTTTTCCTCTTAGGATTTCTGTGCTCCTAAGCCCTTATGCTGAAGAAAAAGACCACTGCTTCCTTCTTTTAGGGTTATGTTACTTAATGACTTCTTTTCTGTTTGCATTGCTAGTGATTATAAAACTGTCACCATCTGCACTTCAAAGCATAGGAAAGCCACACGGATGGCTTGCTGCCTTTCTGTCACGTAACCTTGAGTGATTACAGCAGTGGTTCTCAGCTGCTGCTTCTTATTGTGATCAATATTGGTATCTTAAATAAAAATAGTTTTTCTCAAACTAATAGCAATACAGCATACATTTTTTTTTTGTGAAAAGGAGGTACTTGTGAACCTATGTCTTTGCTTCATTCCCCTATAAGGCAAAGTGTGGATAGCTGAAGCCAGTGGTACAAACAGGTTTAGGTTCAGTAAATCTTCAGTTGCCAAAGATGATTGGCTCGAGATGGCGTTCAATAACCTCTGTTTTCAGCTGTGATTTTTATTGAAGTGCCCTGGGCCATCAAAGTTCATTTCACAATTGCTCTACCCCTCCTCATCCCCCCAAAATCTCATTCACATGATAAAAGTCCGACTTACTTTTTTCTAAAGGCTTTGCAGCGAGCAACAAAAGGCCCTGTTACAGGGATAACCACAAAGGCCAAAATCTCAAGCCAAGCAGGGAAGGGCATATTGTTCAGGCTGGGTCAGCAGCTGCAGCCCTCACAATGCACTCAGCCCAGCAGAGCACAGGCCTCCTCTGCCCGCCAGCCCCCCCAGAACAGCCCCCTCAGCACAAGGGTGCGAATCTGTAGGAACCTGTATCTTTTTGAGGCCCAGATAACCACAAGTTGGATTCAGTAGGAACTGGGTCGTACGGGCGGGCAAAGGGCAAGAGCGGTAGAGGCCTGTGTCTGTCAGGAATGAGGACAGAGCCGTCTGGCAGGCGGAAAAGGGGCCGCAGGGCTGGGTGGGTGGGAGCGTAGGCCCCGTGAACAACGAGGAACGTGAGGGAAACACAAGGCAGCCCTCACTACCTTTGAGGGAGTGGGCATGGACGTCCCGAAGCCGGCGCGCTGGATGAAGCAATGGCCAGAAAGGGAGAGATGTGACAGGGCAACAGCAGCCCTGCGTGTGAGGGCAAGTAGCCCTGACGGAAGGGG
>NW_010206265.1:0-3198 GCF_000695765.1 Mesitornis unicolor | reverse complement strand
CTGATTTCATTAACTCTCAAATACATGGCATGACTGGAGAAATGTCAGGCACTAAGTCCATTAAATTTCCTTCTTTTTAGGTGACTAAGCACTGGTGTAGGGCCCTTCCTTTGGATTCTGTGCTTAAAGCTTTGAATTTACACTGAATCTACAAAATAATCTGTTATTATTTAGCAAGTGCTTCTCATTGGGTAGTTTTTGTACAGTCTTATTCTGTGTTTTTATGACTCTTCCCTCTAGTCTACTTTTAATCTCACCCATTTTCAGCCTAATTACCTTAGACAAAACAAACCACCATCCTCCATGTGTACCTGTACGTATACTTATATTTGTCAGGTGTTTTCCTTTGTGTCCATCATTCTTCCAGCACACCTGCTAGACCCCAAATTTTGAGCCCAACCACAAATTTCATCCAAATCTGAAGGATGGAGAGGATTCTCAAGACTATCAAAGCACGACCACCACCATCCTAAGATTTGGCAGCAGTGTAGACAGATGTGCACGTAGATAATACAAGATGAAGACCACTCGATATACTCCTTGATACAGGAACCCCACCACTTCTGATTCCCCGCATACGTTTTCTCACCCCACCTGCCCCATAATCTTTATTTCCTCGCTCTACAAAACTCATCCAAGGATAGAGTTGCAAATGTTAAAGCTCATATATGATATGCTGGAAAAGACAGCAAGTTTCTCCTAAATTTCACGAACAGTGGTAGCAAGCAAATAAAAGAGCAGTGGGAAAACCAAAGTTGCCCTCAGCCGGGGCTGTCACAGCTTCCCCCTCCTCATCATCTCTCATTTGTTCTTCTCCCCTGCAGCAGTTCTGGTGTTCACAGCAGCACTTCAGGGAGTGGATCCACTGAAAACCAGCCCTGGCAAAGCCAATGCTTAAAAATCAGTCCAAACAAGCCCCTATTTCAATATGTAGAACAACCACGTTTAATACATTATAATCTATGCCACAGATATGACACCCTGTAACATGTCCTGCGGCAGGAAAAACACTGGTTGGAACCTGCAATTAACCCACGAGATGCAAATCCTCAGCAAAAGAAGCTTTATTCCTTCCAGCTCTCATAATTCCCCGCTGGGTTTTCTCATGGTGTTTCTCTCTCGTGTTTTGCCTCCTTAATAGTTCCTCAGTCCTATTCAAACCCTACTTCAATGGCCACACCCAATTTTGGCTTATTGCTGCTTATTCTTTAACCTACTTCTGTCAAAAAAATAATGAATATGTCTGCACAGATCTGTGTATTTTTCAACAGAATAAAACATCACACAGTATTTGAAAGAAAGATGCTAGGCCGTGTGAAACACTTTTGTAAAATGTTTCCTAGAGTAAAAAAAAAACCACAAAAATGCTCTGAGTAGTGGAAAACTAAAAAGCTTTAAGTACTTTAAATTTGACAGGTGACACTTTGAAACTTCATTGAGTTCCAAAATACAGCGATGTCTCTTGCTCATCAACTTACAGTTTTTGACCCTAAATGGGTTGTCCCTTATATTTCCAGTGAGTGAATTAGCTCAACCAAGAGGTTATTAATTTATTTACTACATATCCTAAGGAATTATATATATATGTACACACACACATATAAATACCTATATATAAAAAAAACATCAAAAGAAGTCTACTTCTGAAGCATTGATTTTTTTAAGAGATCGATGCAGACAAATCTGAAATCCAAGGTTTTATACTCAACAGTTCTTACAACATAGTTGAGTGGCAGTACAAAATACATACCATCTTTGTTTACAGGGCTCAATTATATGATCTTAATTATTCTATTTATGAATACAGCAGATAAACTATCTTCTGCAATATTATTCTTAAGAAATGGGGACTGCACTAAACTCTTAGAACAAGGACATTTCTGGAAGTATCTTCCAACACGCTTGGGAGATCAGTCATAATATTTACATATACTCAAGCACTTTAAAATCTCAAGTTGTATTAACCAGCTGTCATCTTAGTGTCAAACTCCGGTCATTTTAATGTGAAATAAGGGTCAGCACATGATTCCAGCTATTACTAAAACATTTCTTAGCTACTGAACCCCTGTTAAACTACAAATGTCAGCTTCCCACAGCAAGGCTCTTCTTGCGCCTCTTCTACACTGCATTTTGTTCAGAATAAAATATCTGAATAAAGACAACAAAACAAATTCACTGCATCGACACAAATTATTTAAATGCTAACCACACGGCTGACTGGGCTGTATAAAGTTAAGACATTTTCCCAAACCTGGTCTGTGATTTAACGTTAGCTTTTATGAAGTAACGTTAGCTTTAATGAAGGAAGGGTGAATTTCTCGAGACTGGACAATGCAGAACTGCACTGAACTCCCACAGCCTACTACAGATTTACTATGGAAAGCATACTTTTACCACTTGAAAGTTTAACAAACTCAGGCGTTAACTTTTAAAAAAGATAAAAATATTGAATTAGGTGTGTTTGTCTTTTCTTTTTAAATAACTTGTATCCCTTTAAGCCCAGCAGAAGAGCGTAATCCAAATGAAAACTGATTAAGTGCTCAAACAGGCAAATTAATTACCATGTTTAACAGAAGTTTACAGTAAAAGTCTTCCATTCCAAACAGAAAATAAACAACAAATCACTCTCTAATGTATGGCATGTCTGTATACAGTAACTTCAAATTCTTCTCTGGGCTTAAGAATCTTATCTGCAATTTTAATACTACTTCAGAGAATTTCTGTGCAAGTACACTCATGTGCTCCACTGCTCTTCAACAAAACCAACAGGGATTAAAAAAAGCATTAGAAAAAAAAAATGTCAGGCAATAGTTACGAAAATGTCAGTCAGTCACTCTTGATTATGGAAGATTTTTACAAGATATCACCTTCCCAAACTCCTCCCTTGCAGGTCTAACTCCTTGTCTATACTGCAGAGCACAAACACACATATGTGGCTCAGCCGATTTCAACACACAGGTAGTATTGCTTTGGCTCTTCTTTCTCACACAGAGGATGGGATTTCATAAGAAATAGAGAAATTCAACATCAGCACAACGCATTGAGATGGATGTCTTTCTACTGATTTTCTGAAGTAAAGATCTAGCATAAATGGGGGTTGAGGAGGAAATCAGCAGTTTCAAATTGACCAGAAATTATAAAGTGCTCTCCTTTTATAAGAGCTAAGTTTTATTATCACAGAATCACAGAATCGCTCGG
>NW_010206264.1:0-6602 GCF_000695765.1 Mesitornis unicolor | reverse complement strand
GTGACCTGGTCTAGGTGATCCTGCTCCAGCAAGGAGTTGGACTGGATCATCTTTTGAGGTCCCTTCCAACTCCTAACATTCTGTGATTCTCAATTCATTAAGAATTAATTCTTAATTCTTCCTTAATTAAGGAAGATACTATGCAAGTATTGCATTTTTTCCAAAAGTTCTTGTAATATGTTGATTTTCTTAATTTGTCATATGAAGCAGCTTCCTCAGTTTACCAGAGTATCTAGGGCACTACCTGGTCAGTAGAATTTCCAACTCCGTTTCTATCAACAAGTCACTCACATGAGTTTGTCATTTCTGTTTAGGTCATTCCCTTTCATAAAATGGGTATATTTTCATGCATAAGCAAGACTCAAGAATGAAACATAAAAATATAAAGCAGAATCTGTTTTCAATTATACTGATCGCCCAAGATCTTTAGCATTATATATTCATCAATGGTGAAACACAGGCATCTTAGTAGGAGGCTAGAGGGAGTTTTCAATAACGAAACGAGAGGTCTTCACGCCTAGAGAAGCTGCAGTTACAACACTGGCATCATGAGGAAAGCCTGAGGAACGTTCTGCTCAATGGGGGAGGAAATCCGCTGCTTCAGTAGCAGGATGCAAGACTCTGCACAGCATGGTGCAATTCAGCACACCTATCACACTGAACAAGTAAGGAGGAAAGTGTAGTCAACATAACGTGAACCAAAAGACATTATTCCCAAACAACTCTATCTGCTAAAAATAAAAACATCAAGTTTTAAAGAAAATACCAATAGAAAACAACTTTTCATTTTCAAAAAATATTAAAGCTGTAAAAGCACCTTCTGGTTCCATCCCATGCCAGGAGGAATTTTTTTTTTTTACATTCAGACTATCAGACTACATGGTGTTTCCCAAGTTGGAAATAAATACACAAAAAATACAATTTGTGGTTTAAATTCCTTCTTCACAAATTCACACAAGACTACTCAGAGTTTATCTTCAACTGGGCAAAGAGAATAGGAAGCAGTCACCACTGAGAACTCTGTACTGCTCTTCAACGGCTTCCTCCTATGACTTAACACTCAGTTATTACAAAAATCTTCGCTGTCTCTCAAATGGTAAAAACTTACTCAGGACTTGATAAATATGATCTAGGAGACAAAATCGAAAACTTTGTATTACCACATACACTGAAACCTGACCTGCAGGATGAGTTATTCTCATTTTGCTGACTGCATTTCCACCCGTTTTATCCAGCTCTACCCTTCAACTGAACTTTCCTGAGACACATTAACATCAGGTAACTTAATATACAGCCAAAAGCCCAAGTTACTGGCAGTAATCTGCTTCTTAAAAAGCACAAAGGGATCCAAAACTCTCTTTTTTAGGTTATGTAAGTACATAATGTCTTTTAAGACATTTTGTATGACAAGTCTGACTAAGTCCAAGGGCAGTTTTTCTGTTTGGATGATAAACACCTGTTAGAGAAAAGGAGACTGGAAATCCACCAAAATCTCATTACATCAACACCAGTCGCTATGATGCAGCACAGCAGCAGACATTATATGCAAAAGATACAGACAGGCACTTTGTAACTCTGTTTTTCAGGATCACTACAAAAGTGATCCTGAAAATTCTCTAAGACACACAAAATTTTGGCTTTTGAAAACTATTTCCAGTCCCAATGAAGTATCACCTCAGTGTTAAGTCAGCAACAGAGATTGTTTTATACAGAATTTTTTTAAATCATTTGTCTCCTTCCCTTTTCTTTACTCCCCATACTTACATGGCCTGTAGGAGTCAGTTACCCATAAACTCATACACTGCCTCTCCATTACTGTTGTATCAAGTTATATTCTCCTTTTTTAGTATGATCTCATAGTGGACAAACGTGAAAGCTGAATGCAGAAGTGATAATTAAGCTGTTCACTGAAATACATCGGTCTCCAAGACAATGTAAAAGCTTGCTAACATTCTCTAGTGGCTCATTGAGCCATACCAAGACAAATATGGGAATGAATAGTTAAAACATTTCCTAGCTAAAAAAGTACTTAAACACAGAATGTAGAATTCTTTTGATAAAACAAAGACTATGGATTAATCCAAAGCCTATTAGACTATAAAATAAACTTTCTAAGACAAACTGGGATAGGTAAACAAACAAGCAAATGAAACACAAAAAACCCCAAGAAACTAGAGACTAGCTCCAAGACAAAAGCACCACACAAATACAACTGTATTACCCTGCCTTTGTAAAGGACTAAATACTTACAATTTGCCCAAAACAGAAGAACATTCATAATGAAGGATTTCTTTCAAAACTTTCCACATATATTTTCTGAAGAAATCTGTTATGCTTTTGCAAACATTTTTGGAAGCACAGAGTTTGGAATCAAAATAAATCATTATTTTCCCTACCCGCGACATTTTTAGAGAAACTACAAGAACATTTAGTACTCCTTCTGCTTGCTGGCTGATTTATACCAGTAACACATAATTCCAGAAAACTAACTGTCATGTTGTGGGGCAAGCAGGAACAGAAAGAAAGGGGAAAAGTATTTTCTCAGTAGGACTCCGCAACTGATACAGACAGTCTACCTGCAGCATTAGCTCTTTAAATAATGCATCTAATTTGGGGAAGATGGCCAACACAACTCAAACAACACAGTATTTTTGCTCTAACCAAAAATGCACCATTCTTGAATCAACTTAGTCACTCTATTATTGCTTCCTACTCAGTCTGACTGCCAATTAAGATTACCATTACTGTTCCAGAATCAACTGCTGGCTTCTGTACACTCTCATCAGTGGAAACACACACACTAATGCCAGTAACGACTGGAGGTCAAATCCCTGTAATACTGGATGGTCTGTGTCAGCATTCCCAAAGGGAAGCCTGCAAAGACTCAATCTAACTGTGCTTAAAATGACAAATTTTAAACTGATATTTAAATGACAAATTGCAGTACTTACTAATTATTCTACGTGGCTTCCGTGTCCCACCCATTCAACTGGCTTCGGTGAACAACACTTCAGACATCCAGAGTAGTCACTTCAAGCAAGTCATCGAGGTAAGTACCATGCATGCAAACACGAATAAATTGATACACAGATGATAAACACCACTTTCCCATCTCTGGCTCCCCCAGAAAGATAAAGACCATCTGGGGCAGCAAGATGTTTTTATACATTTTTGCTAGGAAAACTGTCACTGCAGCTTAAAGAAAAGTCATTAGGGCTTTCATTCGGTAGTCTCATAGGCATTCTTTTCCCTGCGTGTCTACCACTTTCTGTACCAACAGCATTAAAGGCCTTTGAGTTAGCAAACTAGCACCTCCAGCTGAACCAAGAGCTTCGCTACTACAAAGCTGGTAATTCAAGTACTGCCTCCTGCTTGGCAGGGAACAGCATTAAAAAAGGGAGAAGTACGAGCACAACGGTGCGTTTAGCTTGAATGCATCTGGCCCCATATGCATTGGGGAATTGCTTTAAACAGGACCATGAAGACCCAGCCAACACAAGAGCACAAGAAACCCTTCAGTGCTGACCCAGAACCCCTCTTTCTCCCTCTCCATCCACATACTCAGGGAAAACAAAACAAACAAACAAAAGGTCTCTCAATTCACTGGAAAACAATGAACGAGGTACCCTGTCTTGCATCCAAGGACTCTCTCTTATAGCCACAGAGAAGTAAACACAGTAACAACAAGCACAGCAACTCAAGTATCTTGCAGTACACCTGCTCTCACTCAAGCAAAAAATCCTAAATAAAACAGATAACATGCAAGTGCTACCCAAAGCACCGAAACCACCAAGTTAAAAGAATTACTAAGGGATTGGGCTGACAACAAGGAATCATGAATCCTACAGTATCTGTAAGCAGGAAGCCCTAACTGACACTACTAAACAGCAACAAAAGCAGATCCCGAGTCACAAAAAAAGTTCCACCAAGCCTCATTTCACTGGAACACAAGTTCCTTTGAGATGGCAGTCACTTCCCCAAAAATTTATTTACAATTCTCACAAAGCAGCTGATCAACAAATAGTTTTCATGAACATCAAAGTCTATTCACATCACAAAATCCCACCACACAAATCTCATAGTTGGTACTGTAAAACAGACAATACTTCATAAATCCAGACAGTTATTTGTATCCTCCAGTGAATCAGACAAGATCTGCCCATTTGGAACTGCAATAGTACCTGTAAACCCCATTGCTAAGCTTAGTAGCATCAAAAAATGCGACCTTTTTAATTTTCCATTCTACCATTAGGAAAGTTACTCCTTGTATCAATTTTCCTCCCTTTTCCAAATACTTTAGACACTTCAACAATACCATTTTCCACTTTGTTCTTTTAAAAGATTTTAACACTTGAAAAAAGATGAGATAAAGAGCACTTAACATAGTAACAGAAACAGCAGCTTCTGCCACAGGAAGTATTCCAAACATTCTAAATATTTAGAAAAGAAAAACAAATCTTCAGTTATCTTTAACACAAGCCTCCTTATGTGCCCACACCTCACACATTTTAGCTGCTGATTATCTTAAGATAATTTCATTCTCTATAAGATTCTACATTTTTTAAAGAAAATTAATTTTAGAAAGAGACAATAGAAGGAAAATGGCAAAACACCCAATTCATCCATGTTAGATTGGTAATACCCCAAAAATGTAATAAAATTGTTTGTGACTTCTGTATGATCTATTTCACCAACCCCAAATTTTCCCTCAGGAAAGAGCACTGAGTGATGCTTGACAAGATAAGAGGAAATTTCTCTCTTTATCCTTTGGCTAGTTGCACTGCAAATCACAAACTGAAAACTAACTAATCAAAGCACTGGAAGTGAACTGCTTAAATTTCCAGCGAATGGGGGAGAAAAGGTGCAGAAGTCATACAATTTTAGTGACTTGAATGAAAACCTGTTCCATATTGTTCAGGTCCCTAGGTTGCTCCCCCCACTCTGCCTCTTTACATGTCCATATACAAGCTTGAACCACCATTATTCAAGGTCATCAGCAATTTCTGATGAAACTGGCCTGTATCCACTTAGTTAATCTACAATACAGAATAGGGAACTTGAGACTTCTATAAGGAAACAGCCAGGAAAAAAGAAAAGCTTTATTTGCAGAAGCAAGAAACATCACAAGGTCAAAAACGTGAACTCTGGCCTCTGGCTGCCTATAGAGAAGGCTGGATAACTCTGACCTCACTCTGAAGGGGGCATAGGAGATGACTGCTTAGCATAAAAATAATTCTTCTTAAATATTACCTAACTAGCAAATTGGGTACAAAATAATGAGAAACTAATTGGACCATAGTACTTCTTAAATGGCATTTATCTGAACCTTTCTCAAGTTACTGCTATTTTTCTCCTACAAATTGCTTGTTGAGCCTTCTAGACCAGTCAGGGCCTTACGTAAAACCTCAAGACACCTTTCTGTGCCTTTCCAAAGGAATAAAAAAATTAAAAAAAAGGGAGAGAAGGAAAGGCATTTGAAGTATTTATACAAAAGCTGTGTAGGCCACCTTTCAGCCATCATCATGAGACTAATCCCAATGTCATCACAAGCACAAATCAAAGCTGAAATCAAGTTTTAAATTTCTAAGTTCAACTTGGCTGAAAGTAATTCTGTTCCTGGTAAACCCCCACTCTTGAACAGAGACCATGTACCTATTTTAGTACTCTGAACCATATTTCAGTGCAAAAGATCTCTGTTGGATACAACAGTACCAAGAACTCTAGAAACATTTTGCATTTATTAGACTCATACAATATTCATAAAAGAAAAGATCTTTCATACAAAATATGTATCAAGCTCTGCATTTAAGGCAGGTTAAAGCACTACACTTGCTCAGGAAGACTAACATGGTAACCGCTATAATCTCTACCAGAGAACAGTCTTAGCTGTTCATGATGGATTTAGCATATCAGTAACAAGTTTCTCTCAAAATAAACCTACAAGAATTTTACTTTCAGTTTTGCACTCAGGATATCAAACAATTGACTGGGCACAGAAGAAACCAGTGCAGGGCACAAAATAGATCCCATAAGCTGCTGGCTGTACTTTTTCTTTTCACTCAGATGTCTTAGGAGGATGGACAATCCTACAAGCCCTTAATTCAGGGCTTGCAACTGGAATCTCTTTCACAAAGCAGTATTTCAACACTAGGCCTTTCATCAATATTAAACAGTACCCCATTAGCCTTCAGCACCTTCCTCTTGGAAGAAAAAGAGTATTTTTATGCTCAATTAGGTAGAACTCAAGAAAAAAATCGAGTTCCTTTCATGTAAAGGAAGTGATCTACCCATGCAGATAGCACCACACAGTGCAGTTGATGCCAGAAAACACAAGCTTTAAGTTTGTGTTTGTATCAAGTTTGTTAGTCAACATGCACAACAACATAAGAAACCTTAAAACATGCAAGATAAACCACGTTAGCTTGTTAACTGAGCAGAACTCGCTCCCAGCCCGCCAGCATCAGCTGTTCACACAAAGTATCTGGCAGGGGTCTACACAACACAGGCCCAAGCGGGACGGGCGCTACCAGGACCATGCCCTGCGAGCCCCACGACCGCGGGGCCTGGCAGCCCACCCCTCAGCGCCACCGGCGCCCCCTCCA
>NW_010206263.1:1478-7035 GCF_000695765.1 Mesitornis unicolor | reverse complement strand
ACCTCTGGAAGTTGCTTTTTCGCTCCTTTTTTATTGCATTTTTACCCCAGCACCCTAAAAATTAAAGAAAAAAAAAAAATAAGCGTTTCTCCACCCCCCTCCCCGACCCCCACGCCATGCGCAGGCACCGAGAGCAGAGCCTCCGTCTCCCAAGGCTGGGAAAGCAGACGGAGAGAGACAAGAGGAGGAGAGGGGGGCACTGAGCGCAATTATAAACCCGAGCATTAGGAAGTAATTACAGCTGTGGACTCTAATTACTTGCTGCTCTGCTGAAAGGTGAACTTCAAAGGGGGCTGCTACAGCTCCTGGAGCTTCTGCAGATTCCCGTTTGCCTTGCTGGGAGCGTGGTTTTGGGGCGATTTCAGCTTGTTTTAGCTAAGCCAGGCTTAATTCTCCAAGTTAAACCTAGGCCAAGTGGGTTAAACTTGATTTAAAAGCTGGGATTTGTTGCTTGAAGCACAGCTTTCCGTGTGTACTTTACTCTCTGTGGAGGGGTGGTCACCCTGAAAGCGAAGAGCTTTTAAATATGGTATTATTATTTATATATAGCTTGCAACTTGCCACAAATTCATTTTTCTGGCTGCCCTGCAAGGCAGGACTGGGTACAGGTGGTGTATTTTTGTTTCTGGCAGCAGCGCTGATTTAAATGCGCGCTGAATAAAACGCTCGACGTCCGATTTCAGTGGGAATTAGATTTCTAAATAATTCGGAGACTTTCCCCCCGTTGTGTTTTAGTTTATTTGCCAAAATGTTGTTTGCTTGCAGGCGTGGGGTACTAATGTGTATTAAGGCTGCTACACAAGTAAGACTTTGCTGTGAAGCTTCAAAACACCATTAACATTCTCATGGTAATTTCTCCTTTTCTCCTTTTTTTATTATTATTTTTTTTTTCTCCCCACAAAGAATATTCTTTCTTGCCTGCATTAAAACCAGCAGAATTTTCTAACTTCCAGGAATATTTTTCTTCTTCTATTTCTTTTTTTCCCCCCCTTCCTTCGCAGTGAAAACATTTCAGCTGGAAAATTCTCATCATTGTAATACTGACCTTTGCAAAGGGCTTTAAATCCTTGAATGGAAGTAGCATGTAAGCGCGAAGTTTTATTAACTGATTACCTCTGCGGTTTCGACTACGTTGGTAGTCAAATTTGATTTAGAGGACTAGGCAGTTGTACCATGCATGTAAAACTTCTAAAAAAATCAGGTTTCTGGCATAATTTTGCCTCGCTGGAGCTGCAAGGGGGGGGCTGCATCGTCTTGCGAAAGTGTTTTTCCTCTACCTGTTATTACAGGAGACAAAATCAAGTGCACGCTGATTATTCGATGCTTTTTTCGGGCATCTCATTTAAATCCGCCCTGCTCTGTGGAAGGAAATGAATCCTGGCAATTAAGGAAGCTGCGAAAATCACGGGTGAAATGGCCTTTGGGGAGGAATAATCTTATATACTGCCTGCCCCGTGTGATGTGTAACAGCAAAGAGCCACGCTAGAAGCTGAGAAAACCAGTTTATAAACCTCTCCTTTGCTTCTGAAAGCCAATGGGGAGAAACCAAGTGTTTTTCTCTTTTTACCCTTATTTTTTTTCGGTATTCCACATTGACAAGTGCAATAGATATGAAGCATCACAACAATGAAAGCGAATACTCACCGCCTGCCTTTGACTCTCTTACTTCCAGGCTATTTACCCACAAGTACAAGAAACAAAGTGTTCTGAAATGCTGCGGCAGAATAGGGGGTGGGGAAAGTAAAAAGAGAGAATAATATAAAACATGTAAGCAACTTGATAAAAATGAAGCAATATTGACAGAAAATGGAGTTTTAAACAGCAGGACAACAGCAACTCGGATGGATTTCATTCTGGGGTATTACAAAGCTAAGCCGAGCACCTGGAAGGGAGAGAGAGAGGAAAATAATGACACGTTTCCCCGGTTTATAAAATCTTTTCCTTGTCATTTAAAAATACGGACGACAAGTGAAAGCTGCTGCTGGCAAACCACGGAGCTGGGGCGTGGAGGCTTTCCCTGCAGAGCTTTCCCCGTGGCCTGAGGGAAACCCAGCCCACCCTGCCTCAGTTTCCCCCTTTACAAAGCGCTGCTTGCCTCTCTCGCCTGTTCGCAAGACGAATGCTGCAAAGCGTGAGCTGTGTCCTAATTAGAAGGCAAAATTATTTGGGTGATGGGGTGGAGGGGGGGAACGGTTGTCCCTCCAAATAGCAAGGGTGATGTACAACCCTTGTCACGCACTGCGGGACCTTTCTTCTCGTTGGCTCCTCCTGAGGCGCTGAGGGGTTAAAGATGCAAAATCATGGAATCACAGCATGGTTTGGGTGGGAAGGGACCTTAAAGATTATCTCAGTCACCCCCCCATGGGCAGGGACACCTCCACCAGCCCAGGCTGCTCCAGGCCCTGTCCAACCTGGCCTTGGGCACTGCCAGAGAGGGGGCACCCACAGCTTCTCTGGGCAACCTGTGCCCTCATAATAATTAATTTCTTCCTTATATCTCATCTAAATCTCCCCTCTTTCAGTTTGAAACCATGACCCCTCATCCCATCACTCCTGGCCCTTGTAAAAAGTCCCTTCCCAGCTTTCCTGTAGCCCCTTCAGGTCCTGGCAGGTCACTGTAAGGTCCCCCCGCAGCCTTCTCTTCTCCAGGCTGAACAACCCCAACTCTCTCAGCTGTGCCCATAGCAGAGCTGCTCCAGCCCCTCAGCATCAACGTGGCCTCCTCTGGCCCCGCTCCAGCAGCTCCATGGCCTTACATTGGGGGCATTTTGGTTTCATGTGGGGAGAGCTTGGCTTTTTCAGAGGAACCCCATCCCTTTTCAGAGGGGCCAGCAACTCTGAGTGTCAGGGATTTATGGGGCAGTGAAGAGGGTTGGTTTCCAAACCCTGGTGTGAAGCTCCACAAGGTATTTCCTGGGGTCAAGAGATCCTTGTCACCATTGTCACACCGCTCCTGTTGAATTTTCAGCTCCTAGATGTGTCCAGCTGCGTTTTGAAGCGACTCTCTGTGGAGCTGGGGTGGGTTTCCCTCTCTGTCACTCACCCTTCTGTATATTTGGGGTACTCAGAGCTGGGCAGATTGCCTCAATCCACTGAAATGTTATTAAACCTCTGCATTAGGGCATTATCCCCGTGTCTGAACATGACAAACCCCGGATGCGTTAGTGCTTGCGAAGAATTCCCATCTCATTCTGCCTTTATCCAGGTCCTATCAAGCTTCCCAGCTCAGGAGGGACCTCGGAGCTCCACAGCTCCTCCCGTGGTCTGCAGCTGGAAAATTCAAAATAAAGTATGAGAGTGCTGGACACAGACAGACCCCATCCTCTGCACCAGTTACGCAGCTTTTAATACCATTTTTGGGCGATTTTTCATCCCACAAGGTCTTTAAGTAACCTAGCTTGGGCTTTTTATTGCTAAAGGAATAAAAAAACCTGGGGCACGTACAGAATCCCTCAAAAACGCACGCACTGAAGAGAGTTAAAGGGAGCAATTGTATAAAAACAATGAATCCCATTTTGCCTTGATTGGCATTTTAATTAGGCCCGTGTCCTTTTGCTGCCACCACAATCAGATTGGAGGAGAATGGGGAGCTTCCGCACCGTTATATTTATCTCAAGATTACAAGATTTCCGTGGTTTTTTTTCAATGCAAATGGAAAAAGAAGGGAAAAAAGATGAAAAAAAACCCCCACACTGCCTTATAAATGTGGCAAGAGAACGATTTTATTTAGGGCTCGGAGAAAGTGTGGCTTCCTGATTGCAGCCCAAGAATTAATCTTATTATGTTAACAAGGGATTGTTATGCTAAGAAGAATAAGGAAAATATTTAAAAAGTTCTGTTTCTCAGGTCTGCCAGGAACGAGGCAAGGTCTTGGCAGGCTCGAAAGCCTTGAATTTAAGAGCTTCAGCAAGAAAAAAAGAGAAGAAAACCAAAAGTCCTTGTGGTTTTTATAAGGCAATTTCCCTCTTTTCCTGCTACTTTACTGCTCGGAGGCTGTAACTGGGGTGAATCTCCTGAGACTGCCTCCAGATAAGCGCTCCTGGTAAATAATGTGCCCGGATTACAGTGCCTATACCTAAGTCTTGTGACATCCTAAAATTTAAAATGAGACGAGCGGAGAAATCGGCCCGAGCAGGGTTTTACGCCCGGATATAAAAGACAACGCCGAGCCCGGCCGAGGGGAGGGAAACGGGATGTGGGAGATTTCCAACTCCTCAACTTCTCGGGGAAATTATCTCTTAGTTGGCAATAAGGGTCCTTTTATCTGCTGAAAAATAGCCAAAAAAAGAAAAAAATACTCGAGAAAATGACTGTTCTGCACTGCTTTTTAGTGCTAAAATGGAAAACCTCAAAGGTTTTCCTCAAAGTAACCCCACACCTCGCTCCCATCCTTCACCCATGCCATGAATCCCCAAAATCTGCAATACAGGGGCAAAACCCCCCATCCAAACCCAAAAAAAACCCCAGCTAAATCCTTCCTCCCACCTCTCCGAGCTGGTTGCTGTCACAGGGGGATGAGCAAGAGCTGTGAGTCAATATTCAGCCCCGTTTTTGCTTTATAGTTTGAATTTATTTTTTTTCCCCCCCTAGAAAGCTTGCAAAACCCGTGACGGGCGCGAGCGCCGCCTGAAAAGTGACAAATTGGCTGCAAAATTTCAAGCCCCTGTCCCTGTTTTTTTGCTCAGAGGCGTTTGTTTGGCAGGGGAAGAGTTTATTCTTCGAGCAAAGGCAGAAATGATGCCGTTTGATTGAGGTGCCTAATTACACGGCTTGACGAGGAAATTACAGCTATCAAATATCCCAGTGAATATTCACTTACAAATAGAGAGGAAGATGAAATTTTTTTGGGTTTGCTGGCAATTTTGAAATAAAAACATTGTCCCTGATGGCGAATGGTAACCAATCTTCTAAAATTCCTCTAAATTTCCTCTAAATTCCCTCTAAATTCCTGCTAACTTCAAATTATATTTTCAACCAAACAGTTCACTCCCATAACCCTGAGCTACATTTTTTTTCCTAATTTGAGGTTTCCTGTTTCCTTGTGACTTTTGGAACCATTTGCCCTCACTTTAACCTCTGATTTTTTCAGTTAAAAACATGAAGAGCAAGCTAAGAAAGGGTTCAGACTGCCAAAACGGAGTAAAAATCGTGCAAAAATCATATAAAAATGGAGTAAAACCCAATTAAAAGTGTATTGCTTGCTAGAAAACAACTTGGAGCAAAAAAAACCCCCAATCAATGCATCTCTTCAGTTATAAATACACAAAAACTTTCTGAATTTCACTCCCACAAACTGGAAAGATGAAGCTGTGCTTCCCCCAAAAGTCACTTCTATCGGTGCTTTTAGCATATGAGCCAAAACGTCCCGTGCCTCAGTTTCCCCAAGACCCCAACGAGTGCCTTGCCAAGAGCTATTTTGTGGGTTTTTTTGATTTTTAAAGATTTTTTAATTATTATTTTTTTATTATTTTCCAGGTGCTTTTGCTGAACAGACCCAGCCGCAATCCCTCCCTCCATGCTCCGAGGATCTCCCCCCTTCGCCTCCTGGCCATACCTT
>NW_010206263.1:0-1455 GCF_000695765.1 Mesitornis unicolor | reverse complement strand
TCCCTGGGTAATGAGAGGTAAGCGCCGCTCTCTGTGTCTCTGCGTGCCTGTAAATTGCTGGGGCCTATTAGGACCAAAAAAAAAAGGATAAAAAAAGAAGAAAAAAAGTCAATTTTCTTTCTTTTTCTCTACCCTTAGGAACAAACCCAAAGCCCGCAGCGATGCGACCATCTCCGTTGCAGCATCCTTGCACATCCCAAGGCGTACGGGCGCTTCTGGGGCGCTTTGTCATCCCTTAATTTGCCCCGCAGCACCCCTTTATCCCCGGAGAGGAGATGTTTTGTTATGTGGGGTGCACAGGGGGCTCGTTATCCCCTCCTCAGATGGGTCCCGTGTGGGCTGGGGGTGGACGCGTGGGGTTTGGAGCCCCGAGGAGCTCCAAACCTTCGGGGGCTGCATGGGAGGAGAAGAAGAAAGACAACAAAACACTGAGCTGTGTGGAAAATTAATCGTATTTGAGGTGGGATCCTAGAATGGCAGCAGTGGGGTCGGTGTGGGGTGGTGGGGTGGAAATGCACCCCTTGGAAATTGAGTGAAGGACATTGGCACATCCCAGCCCCGCCGGCTCCTCTGTTTCATCCCACCTCACCGCATCCAGAATTGGATGGGAAAGGGAAACACTGGGTGTGCTCTGTGGACAAAAATACCACCGGCCGTGCTTCCGTGGGGTCAGATGGGCTTCATCATACCTGGTACATCCCAGGGGAGGGATTTTTTCCCTGATGTGTGCTAGATTTTGTCCTAGCATGGGTCAGAGAAAGCCCAACGCTGATGGGCTTCATGTCATTTCAATTACAGTCATTAAAAGTTTTGCTCGCGCGGGCCGAGCCTTTCCCGAAGCCGTGGTGTGACAGCCCATTAGCGAGCGGTTATTTACAGCGGGGCATTTAATTTTACAGGATCACAGACCAGTGATTCGGTGCCTGGCGTTACTGAAAGGAATAGGGCGAGCAGACATCAAAACACCAAAATCCGCAACCTCCCGCCAGCAGAAACCCCTGGATCGGCCAAAAGTCAGTGGCAGCAGCGTGTGTATGGGTAAACCCAAGATGCTGGGGTGGTCCAGAGGTTGAGGACTGATTTTTTGGGATACTGAATGATCAAATCAGCCCTTTTAGCCCTAATTCTTGAGGCCTGATGGATGCAGACAGGGAGAGAGTCACGGAGATGCAGGCAAATGGGTGACTTGAGAGCGGACGTGGTGCTGGGCGATGCTAAAGGGACGGGGGGCTCCTTTCCTGTGATATCCCCGGATTTTTCCAGCTCATTTTTGGGAGCCACAGGGAGCCCATGCACTGAAATCGTCGCTTTCCTCGTGCTTTATCCTCGCCGGGATGCCCGGCTCTGCAAAAGGACTTTGCTTAGCCTTTATCTCCCCCAGCAAAGTGCTTGGAGACACTTTGTATAAAAGATGCCGGAGATGAGGGAGGAGGAGGAAAATAGATTTAAAAAAAA
>NW_010206262.1:13481-16257 GCF_000695765.1 Mesitornis unicolor | reverse complement strand
GAAGGGAAGGGGGAAGAGGGGAAGAAGGGAAATCCTATACTTTCTAACTATCTCTGGTAAAACCAAATGCAAACAGAATAAAAAGGGTGTATACAAAGCCATTTGAAATCAATACTGCAAGGTGGTGGATGTATTAAGAGAAAACGGTAACAGACACCCATCACTTTCGTAAGTGTGAAGGCAGGATGAGAGGAAGAAGGGTTATCAGCTCTTTTTGGAGTCAGAGAAAACAAAATGAGAGGGGAAAGGTGGAAAACACATCTCCAGTTTTCTAAAGAGAGCTCACGAAGGAGCACATATTCGGTGTGGCTTTATCCATAGACATGACTGTAATGGGTTGAGCTGCTCAGTGATGCTTAGATCTGAGAAGGGATTTAGGAAAGCTGAACGTCAGCTACCCAATTTGGATAGCTGGAATTTGGCATAGCAGTCTGGCCTATATTAAGTTTCCATCCACTCCAGTACTACTTGGAGGAGATCCTGAAGCACTGTTCTTGTATCCTGTGCTTCCAGTTTGTAACACGAGTTAATTGACAAAAAACCCGGGTTACCTCAGAGGAGGAGAATGACGAGAGACTTCCTCTGTCTGGATCTGATAATTCCTTACCCAGCGGAGGGGAATTTGCTTGGAAGGGCAACCACAGACAGCTCAGTAAAACACAAAGGGACTCATTGCATTCAATACCAGTTGCAGCTCCATGGTGCTCCCCCGATAACCTCCGTTTCCAGAGCAATACCCCACAGCCCTGCCCCTGCTTCCTCCTTATGAATTTAGCAGTGTTTTTACCAATTTGAAAACAGCAGCAGCACCTATCAGAGCTCACAAGGCCACTGCACTGCGCACCATGAAGCCAGGGCTCAGCACCACCAACTCTCTCGCCCTGGGAACCAGAGGATCCCAGTGCAACAACAGGAAGCATTAAATCAGCATCTACTCTAGAAAAACACCACCAGAAACCACCCACAGGACTCTGCTCTTGCTCTTTTGGCCTTGAATGCAACTTCCTCAGCAAATTAACCATCTCTAACAGGAAACGCTGGCTTTGGCCATCCCATCGCCCCCAAAACATCTGCACACGCCGTCAGCCTTCTCGAGTAGGCGGCATCCCCTCTTGGGCTGTGTCTGTGATGGGTCTCTGTAGGAAAAGCCCTTTCTACAAGCTCCAGAAAACAAACACCTTTTTAACCCAACATAGTTTTAACCCGGCCATGGCCTTACAAGCACAGAGGATGCACCTGCATGGCAAATAATCTGATTTCTGCAGAAATTTTAGTGCTGGAATAACTTGAAGAACGGGGGCTGCTCTTGCAAACAGCGCATCCTGCAATGACATCAGTCTTAGCAGCCCCACGGCAGGACAAGCTGAAATGCAAAGTCTATGCTTTGGGAAAAGCAAACATGAGCTAAACAGAGTCTAACAGAGTGGGAGAAATGAACAAAAAAAAAGAAAAAGAGAGAGAGGAAACAGCTCTGTGAAGTCTGACCCAGGAGGGAGGGCTGAAAGCAGGGGTTTTCTCATGAAAGAATTGAAAAGAACAGCCAAAACCAGCTTTCAAATGTATAAAAGGCTGATATATAAAAAGAAAGGTGATGAATAGTTCTTTATATTTATTAGGGTCTATGCACTGGCTTGGCTTGTACTGTGCAAAAATGTCTATTTAGGTATCAGGGGGAAAATCTCAACACCAAGGACAGCCAAATTTCCTTTGGGAATTTGGGATTTTCCTTCTCAGGAGGATTTTAAAAGCACAAAATCACAGCAGGCAGTTGGACTAGGTAAGCTTTTAAAGCACCTCCCAACCCAACATTTGCACCAATCTGTGGTTTTGCAGAATTAATTTCAGTTTCTAAAAGGTCCTGAGCACTTTTAGTTCAGAAAGTTTCCCAAGAGATACAATTTTCCCTGTTTTTTAATGAATCACTGCAATTGCCAACTGCCCTTAATATTAGAAATAGGGATCCTATTTGTGCTCTGAACTTGCCCAGTTGAGCAGACCCCATTGCAGGTTTAAGAGCCTCCAAAAGAGGCATTTTGGCTTTCCCACTCCACCCCACTGACCTCCCCACACAAATACACACGAGCATCATTAATACGGGACAGAAATCTCTGTGTCAACTATCAGCATGAAAGGGCAATTTAAGCAGCATCACCTACACCTACCTGCCCCCCCTTTTTAAATTGTTGTGGTTTGTTTTTTATTCAATAAATTTTCAATTTCTGAAGGAGCTGAGTCACCAATAAACAAACAAATAACATTGCAATGAGTGGCAGAAAGGAGGAGGTGACAACTTCAGACCAAAGGCAAATGTCACAACATTTTCACTGTTATTTTGTCCATTCCTGAACGCCCAGTGCTGGCCACTCTTAGGGACCTTTATTCTGACTGGAGACAGCTGGGCTTGCCCCAGTTGCCTAAAAACAAAAAAACAAAGCTCCCCCTCCCACCACACCATTAATCATCTGTTTTCTAGCACAGGCAATGTTACTAAGAGTAACGACAGCAACAACAAAAAGCCTGGGACAAATAGGTTTTCTCATTAGAAAATCCAAATGTAGTTTCCATGCTGCATGTCCATCATCTGTTAACACGAGGAGCTTCAAAGGAGCAGGGGAGAGTTTATGACATATCTGGGAAGCGAACTTAATTAGGATTTTTCTGTTTCAATTAAGACTGGAATCCTTAAGGACCTTCCCATCACCCAAACAGGAAACCCCATGTGGGAAACTGCTTCTTGTCCAGCTTTGCCTCTGCACATCACCTCTGATTTCCTGCT
>NW_010206262.1:7661-13450 GCF_000695765.1 Mesitornis unicolor | reverse complement strand
CTGAACCCAATGGGACAGACCCAGGTAAGAGGGAGATGAAAATAAGTTGCTTGAGTGATGCCACAGGGATTTTTGAAGACACAGGAGCAGAAAATCCATCTGTAGTGCAAGATCAGCACATCAGGCGGACACTCATGCATCAGCTGTGTCCTCAGCAGGTACCTTGGGTTCAGCCAAATTTGCTGCTCCCCCCAAGAGCACCCATAGAGTCTGAGCATTTCCTCACACTGGGACACTTCAACTAAAGCATCTATTGAGTGAGAAGCATCAGCGTGATGAAAATTCATTGATGAAATTCAGCTTAGTGCTTCACACTTTTCAGGATAAAAATAACCAAAGAAAACTGGGGTTCGTCCCAAAACACACCAGACCATTCACGTTAATCAGAAGACAATATACCTGTCTCATTTCCAAGCCTTCACCTCCTCTTCTCCAGCAAGACAAATGGCAAAGAGAACAAACCAACACCTTCTGCAGTTTTCTTCTGCAAGGACCTGGTTTCCATGAGACAACTCTGTGAGCTGGAAAATAAACCAGAGCCCTGCTCTTTCTCAAGGGCCGAGGGTAGGAGACTGTGTACAACCACGAGGGAAAAAGCTCGTGGCACTCTGCGTTTTCCAGGCTCCATTCCAGGCTGGTTGCTTATAACTGGAGTCGTGAAAGAAGCACAGCAACTCCAGTTATAAGCAACAACCTATTCTGAATAAACGTCACAACATAGGCATCTTCTAGCACCTTGCCCACCTGTCTTTCCGAATCAGAAAGAAATTAATTTAAGAATTAAGAAAGAGGGTTGGATTTCAGGTGATTGGAGAGACCCATGCTGTCCTAAGCAGGGTAAAAGCAGCTCTGCCAGTCCATTTGCCTTTGCTGCCTTTCATATATTGCTTTTTAAAAAAAATTGTATTATTATTTTCTATGGAAGGCAAATCACTGGAGCCTTGCATTTTTTTCTTCTCAACTGAATAATTCTCACAAGTGGTGGTGTGATCCATGACAAGGCACGCAATAACATCTCATATCTCTTCATGCAATTGAGGTGGTAGCGCCTGATGTCCATCAGACTCTGCCCGCAGTCACGAACCCAGAACAGGGAAATCTCATTCCTCCTTTCCCCTTGCTAAACTTGCACCCTCTCAGTAATTTATCTACCACATGCAGGCTCTTTGAGATAGAAGCCCACCAACTCCAGAAATTTGGACGCCTGTTCCTGGCTTTGAGCATCCCACGCGTTAGCACAGAGCAGAACCACACACTGGCTCTGTGCAGGTTATACTCCCAAAAAACCCAAATCATTAGTTTGAGCAGGAAAATGTCATTGCCACTATGAAACAGGAAAGCTGTTGGATGAGCTTTGGTGTTTATTTGCTCGGCTAAGGTAAGCTTCTTGCCTTGGACCCCCCACAGCACAGACCAACAGCTTCTTCTCATCTTTTTTTCCATACTTCAACATCTTATCAAATCTGAGCAAATAACATCAGTCATTTCTGCCTGATTGCTACCTTGCTGCTTAAGCAACAAATAATGATTAATGAACCCCTGAGGGAGAAAACAGAGGCTTTACTAAACATAAAGCACCAGCTAAGCACTAAGAGCTTTTCTTAAATTCCCTAAAAATGAAGAGCAGCTGCCTGGCACCGGCTCCCCCAGCAGCAGCAACTGCAGCATTTGGAGCAGCTCCGGATGCTTCTGAAAATAGGCACAGTCTTGTGCCAAAGAAAATAATCTCTTCATTTTATAGGTATCCGAATAAAAATAAAAAAACAAAAATAAGAGTGTCTGGGCAGACACATCCAACGCATTGCCCGGTGTCTAAAAAGGTCTTTTCCTTTGCCTCTATCCAAGTGCCTGCAAGTGTAACTTGACTGGATTTAAACTGAGAGCTCAGGGGATTCAATTCAAAAATGTTTGCACTTGATGATCAGTTGGCCATTGATATCAATTGTTTGCCATTTAAGAAAAAAGGGAAATAAAAGCAAAAATCAAAACCTTTCCCAATACTAACAAGTCCCAGCAGTAACCTACAGCAAGACAAAGTCCTCAGCAGCTCCATATATTGGCTGCTGGCAGAGGTTTGCCTAAAATATGCTACTTATGCTGAAAATTATACAGGTCACCTTCCATATTTAGTGCAGAGTTGCACAGAGGTGGCCAGGGGAGAAGACGTGTTCATACTCCACCTTTAGAACCACTAAAGGATCCATATGTGAGCGTGGCCTTCCACCATGTATTTAAACTACAAGAAGCTGTGGTCTGCATTCAAGGAAAAAGGAAAAAAAAAACTGAATCCAGAGCTTTGTGGGGAAGGTTTCATTGCAAAGGCCGCCTGCTTTTCTGTGGTTACTGAGGTAATGAAACGGGGGCTTACACAATGTCAGGGTGGAAGAAATCCTAAGCATCTACTAGAAAGGTTTTAAGTTACTCCAAAGCCTTAGTGATAGGATTTCAGAGCCAGTGACTCCGTACAGACACTAATGTGCAAGCGAACACGTCTCTCAAAACCACATGCGGCCGGGCTATTCATACTCCTCGTCTCATTCCCTGCCATTCATGAGCAGGAGTGTGAAGCAGCAGGGCAAATCAAATAAATGACTTCATTCCTCCAGGGATATGAGCAAACGCGAACAAAGAAGCAAACATTAACAAATTCAGGATGCCATATTTTCGCCAAGTTTGCTTCCAGTGAGGAATTATGAAGGATTCAAGGAATACAACTGCCACTTTCTTTCCTAGAACTCTGTGCATCCTCACTTTGTAGCTGAAAGGATGTTTATGTATAAGCCAAGATGCCCTCAGTTGCTAACCCAGGAGCCATCAAAAGACCAATCAGCTGCACTGCATTCTTCTGTAACAATATGTGTAACTAGTACAGAAAATAAATGTGGCTGTGCTTGCTGCTGGAGACCAATGCCCTGCAAAAAAACCCTTATGTTATAAATAGGAAATCTTCCAGTGGGGTCTAGGAAAAAAATACATATATATTTTTGGACATGATGGGAAAACCTTTGCTCTGATTTTCCGCACAAAGAAGTTCAAATCCAACCTTTTGACAAGTCCCTCCTTTCAACACCAACTGACCCCATCATTCCTCATCCTCCTCAACACTTGCTACAGGTGAGTGTCACCCAATGCAAGGGCATCCCCACGACCTCCTCCTCCAGCGTTGTAGAGAACATTTGATGCTGCAATTCATTTCCCCTCAGACTCTGCTGTTTTGTACCCTGCCCAAATTTTCTCACTTCCATTTCTGTTTTGGCTTTCCCATGGGAGGAAGCCAAAGCGAAATACACTCCAGAGCTGAAATTACAGTTCACTCTATGGATCTGAAATTAAGCAGAATATCGACTTTCAAAAAACTCTCAGAGAATGTTGAAATAATTATTTTTTCAGCAGTGGTTTTGTTTGGTTTTGGTTTTGTTTTTTTTTTTTCCTTTTAAAGTAAAGCAATGTGAAAAATAGACAAAGTCCCACTGCAAAGGAAGAGTCACTAAGCAAGGTTCAGTTTCAGCAGAAAGAAATACAAAGGAGTGCAGAGCAGACTCCCAGGGGGATTTTTGGTGTGATGATGGCATGTATGGCACGATGTGATTATGTGGCAGAGGGACAGGACAAGTTTTAGGACACTGAGGACCCCCAATTCACCTTTGATCCGCAACCAGATACGTCCTGCTCTGAGACATGAGAGCTGCTGTCCTTGGACAAGGCAGCTGCCCTTCCAGATTCAGTCCAGGTCCCAACCAGAAAGTGTTTGTGACTCAGAAACCACTCAAAAAACCCACCCTCCAGTCACATTTCCTACAGTGATCCTATCAGGCCTTAAAGGCCCAAAACAAGGAGCCTGGTAATAATTTAGAGCATCCCACTCATCTGAGATGCTCAATTTCCCCCAGATCCCAGGGATTTCATCAAGTTCCGAGGGTCCTTTCAACAGCAACAGCTCAGGCAAAAACATCTGGAATAAAATACACTGAAGATCTCAAAGTCAAAAATCTCTCTGCAAAGGCAATAAGGAATGCCTAACCATAAATGTTTCCTGTGCCTCTGAAACACAGATATTGACAGGACAATTAGCTCGTACTCTGCTAATCAGCCAGCAGCACTATGGACTGGGAGCAAACCGCTTCCATAATTGGGCTTTTCTCTCGCAGCACAGGACATCTTTAATTAATCTGCTACTGTTTACGTGTGCTATTCCCATCAGAGCTTCCTCGCAGACATCACGCAGCGCATCTGACGCTCTCCAAGCACGCGGTGTCAGCTGTGTCCTACAGTGCCAAGTGCCTGCTGTGTAATTATTGCACATTAAACTCATCCCGCGGACGGGCAAATCAGAGCATGGGATGTGGGGTCCCCTAATTCTAGCTTCCTTAAAATAGAATGAGGTTTAACAAGGTCTTTAAAAAAAGGAAATCCCTTATCACCTACTTACATATCTCTGAGTCCTTTTGTCATTTTTGTACCTAGAAACTCTCAAGAACAAAATGAAATGTTTTCTTCAGTGAAGCATCTCAAGAATATCAGTGCATTAAAAAAAAAATCTACTTATTAGGCAGCTCCAGAGGTAAGAAAAATGGGGATAAGACACAATGCATTTTCCTCCTCATTGCTAAGGTATTTTGCTCCACCCCAAATCCTTTGGATGAGCCTGGCAGAAGGGTTTTCCACTTTGCAGTTTCTCATCTGCTTCCAAAGAGCCAGAGTAACTCAGGACACAGATGCCCCAGAATACGCATAAGCCTTAGAACAGGCAGTGCCTTGGCAAAAATCCACTTTACAAACAGAGCTTTCTAAGCAAGGGAACCAACAGTCTGCTTCAGTCCCCGGGCCATCACAGCAACACCTTCAGCAAATATTTTGAAGGCTCTTTTCCAGGCACTTTCCCTCTGTACCACACTGATCTTTTTGGGGAAGGGCTATGGCTGGCTCCATCTTCAAAAGAAGCTGCATCCACAGCCCTAGGTGATGAACTTCAGCACATCTCCCCGTGACACGCTCAGGAGACCCCGATTTCAGTGACACACTGACCTCGACAAGACACAGCACCATCTCAGCTTCCTCTTCTGCAGGGACACAGCAAGGTCAAGGTTGGTTTGGAAAAAACATGGTGGAAAGCAGCAAGTTTATGTCCAATGACCATTTTTTTGCTACAGCGAAAACAAGATTTGTTTTAAAAGGTGTAAATGTGATTTTGGCTTTGGATCTTAATCCTGGGTGTGAGCACTGAATGTTTCTCCCATAGGAGCCCTGGTCATCCAGCACGTTCAGGGAAACCATTCACTGCCCAAATCTGATGTTAGTGCCTTGGTGTGAATCTCTTGGGACTGGGGTACATTTTTGTGGTGCAGACAGTCCATTTCTGACAATGTCCCTTCATGTTCTGCTCCTTCGGGTGTTTTCTGCCACCTCCCAGATGTTTCCCCCACTGTTAATAAAACCTTCAGTGCCAGAAAGACAGAAATTTCTCCTCCCTGTGGCTAACCCACATTTAAAGCCTCCCTGCACCCCTGGTGCTAATGCCAATGCTGCCACCAGGCCACTTCTCATTGGCCAGCCTGTCCCTTGCCCTATCTGCTTCCCATCCTAGCACAAGCACAGACCCAGCCTCTCATCCAATCCTGAAAGAACGTGGTTTTTTCTCATTTTTTTTTAAGTGAACAAGAAGCTACAAGGGAGTATTTGGCCTTCACAACCTATGGGCTGCAGCCAAACACTGCCATATGTTCCAGCTAATACATGTGGGCTTTGCTTCCCATCCAAGAAAGGAGAAAAAAACAAGACATCTATGAGCT
>NW_010206262.1:0-7630 GCF_000695765.1 Mesitornis unicolor | reverse complement strand
GAGCGTGTGGGAAGGAAGGGGTGGGTCGGGGATGCTATTTTTGTTGCTATAATTATTCGGTGGCCAAATCCCTGACCCTTGACGTCAGCTCTGGAGGGTCTGTTGAACTGACCACTTGTCATGGGAAGGAGAAGGACTTCTTGGGAACTACGAGGACCAGCTCTTCGCTGCCTGAACCCACACGCAGGCAGACCCCCTGCCCTGCCTGCATGAGTCATCACCGCTCGTGGCCAAGAAATAAAAAAAAGAAATAAAAATGTCAATACTTTATTGCCCATATATTGGCTGGAAACGAAAGCATCCAGGGAACTTCGCGCCCTCCCTCCTGCCATCAGTTACTGTTAAAAAGTTAGTTTGTAAAAAGTAACTTACTTTAAGAAGTCAGCTTGGTTCAGGCCAAATCCTGAACTCAGTTTTGCCAGTGCGAAGGGGGTCACCCCGGGTTCACATCCATGCATCCAAACCCAACCCAACTACACACATGGAAATATGCCACGTGCAGGGGGGTCCCTGGTCCTTGGGAACAAACCAAACTCCAGTGACTAATTCATCCCACCTCCAAAGGAAAAAAATAAGATAAATAACCCCCGCGTCCCTCACTCCAGATGTCAAACGCTGCCTTGAGTCCTGCAGTGCTCAGCAGGTTGGGCAGCCAATGACTCTGTTACCAACACGACACTGTCTCAGTCCTGCCCACGCCATCCCCGATGAAATCACCAGTACAAGGAAATGGGAATAATCCTTGACGAAATCTCAGGCACAGCTAGCAAGGACTGGGCAGAAGTTTGCTTAGCAGGGCTAAATTGCATTGCTCATTCACATGCAGTTCATTATCAACTGCCATGAGTTATTCCTGCGGCCAAGGACAACATGAGGACTCTGCAAAAGCCAGAGCAGAACTCACTGGGATGTATGGATGAGAAATCCCAGCACGATGGGGCAGTTTGGCACCACAGCTCTGCCAAGGAGCCACCATGAGATGAGTGATCAGCAACGTGAAAAAAAAAAACAGGAAATGAAGGAGATAAAAGCATGGGGAAAGAGCAGGTACCCAGATCCCAGCAGCACAAAGCTGAAGGGCTCCCATATGTTACTGGTGCCCAGTTTGTCCTGCCCTGGGATATTAACCTACCTTATGCATTGGGATGCCTTTACATCAAGGCCTCAGAAGATCCAGTGAAACCACGTGAGTCACACTACGGCCTTCTCCATCATCCAAGCTATGGCACCGGGGACTGCCAAGGAATAAGCAGAAATCCAGGTTTACCGTTTTTCTCCAAAAAACAAGAGAAATTTTGTAGGCTGGGATCTGCCACCATTTGGACCTCCACCTCTTCCAGAGTCCTGGGATGACTGCATAGCTATGAGGTGAGAAAGAGGAACTTGGCAACACAAAAAGTAGCCCTGGCCATCTAATGTCCGATTACTAGCTTGTATGATGTGAGCTTAGTGGGTCCAAGACCAATTTGTCCTAGTTGGTTGTGTCCTGTTTCACAGAGGTGCTAATTTACTACCAGTTGGAATTACATGGAAATCTGCAAACACCAGAGTTCTGCTTTTGGATTTGCTCTAAAAATCCCAAAAAACAAAGCTCAAAACAAACATACATTAAAAAAGCAGAAAGTCACCACAACCATCTAGTCTAACTTTGAGTACAGCACCAGCCTGGTGTCCTCACTGTCTCCTGTGAGGACAGTGAGGGAGTCCAGCATAATTCTTTATACATTGGTTTCAACTTCACTGCAAAAGCCACGTGCATTTGCTAGTGTCAGTCTTGAACCACTGGGTCACCTCTTTCCTCCTCTGATAATACATTTAACATAAAAAGTAAACATTTCAGAAGCATTTCATTTAAAGTGGTTAGCAAGAACAAGGGCAGAGGCAGTTGGGTCAGTGGCTCAGGTTTAGGGCAGGATATTCAGTTCTTCCCTAAACCCAGGACACTGACCTAGACTTCAAGACTCAGAGTTTTCCATCCCATAAACTGAGTTTATTTTTGTCTACATAATTTTAACTTTCTGAGCACTAACATTTACCCTCTGGTGAGGACCAGGAATGCTCTCAAAAAAAATCTAAATAAAAAGACGTTCCAAGAGATTAGTCCTCTGATCTACTTATTTATCCAGTACCCGAGTAATACCAATTCTCAAGATTAAAGATAAACAAACACTGCTAATAGTCATAATCCAAAGAATAATGATTATCTGACAGTTCTGCTATAGGTCTTTGTCTGGGATGCGTGATACAAATCCTACAAAAACAGGACCAACTGACAGGCCAGACCTTGCAGGACAGGTGGAGGCTGTGGTGGGAAATAGGCTACTCCTGCAAAGACTTTTAAATAGTGGGGTTTTCCATGTCATTCTCTGTCACTGACCATGAGATGTCATAAGCGAAATCACCACCTTTCCCCCCAAAGGCTGCAGTTCACCCCAGGACAGGATGCTATTATCCATGGAGTCGACATCCCTGGAGGTGTTCAAGAAGCATGTGGATGTGGCACTTGGGGACATGGTTTAGTGGCCATGGTGGGGTTGGGTTGACTGGATGATCTTAGAGGTCTTTTCCAACCTTAATGATTCTGTGACTCTGTTTAAGTCTACACAGCACTGCAGCATGAAGGAAAATGGAACAAAAACATTCATGGAAAATACCGGTGCCTGAGGGAAACAAACCAAATCCCCAAAGCAGCTACACTGGTGGCAATCCAGAGTCACTCCATGATCCCTAGGTAGAGAATCCAGATGGCTGTCAAGGTGTCAAAACACTGGCCCAGGGCAACAGCGCAGAGATGGGCTGCGGTAAGTAGTTACTAGAGGTGGAAAGAAGTGGTAGAGATGTCTTCACAACCATCCCGGGGCTTGCTACAGGCACTCACAGACAAATGGCCAAGCATTGCTGGTGGTAAGGCTTATATCTATATCTATGTGTGTGCGTGTGTACACACAGACTTCTCCTACCTTGAGTCTGGATTCCCATAAACCAGGAGTTTCCAAAGGCAGAACTGCAGCAGAGCAATAATCCGTATTGCAAAGGTTTCTGCAACTTTGGGCTTCTGCTCTGTTTCTGTTCTGTTTTTATCTCCTATGGTTTTTTGTCAAGTCATTATTGTGTCGGTGTTGCATTTTGGAAATCTGGGTGGACAGCAGAGCACGGTGCGAGCCAAGGACAGGCACCCAGCAGTGCCTCCAGCACTGCCCCGCCAGCTGTAGCATGGAAGACCCCCACAGAACAAAGTCAATGTTCACCCCAAGCAAGGCCACTAGAAAGATTAAGCTCTGTGTATAAAGTTTGCACAAGAAGAAAAAAGATTGCTTTAAAAAGAAAGAACTTTAAAGGACAAATAAACAGCATCTTCTACAACATGAGAAACCTAAACGTTGTTTTATGGTTCCAACCCATGAAACCCTGATGATAGCACTGAAGCACAACTCAGACACAGCAAGGGGAAACTCAAGACAGAAAACAAAATAAGCAAGACCAAGTTGGAGACTCTCACCTTTTTTTCTGCTTATGATCCCACACTACTAAGAAAGGAGCAATGTCCTATGCACTGGAGGCTTGTTTTATTTATTGTTTTAAATGCAAGCACAGACCTCCTCTAGATGCAAGTCTGGTGCTCACAGACCTACATACGATTCCTTCACCGAGGTGCAGCAGGGCATGCAGCTGAGTGGGAAGATGAGACCATTGTGAGTCAGCATTTACAAAATGGGAGCAAATCACAGAATCACAGAATCACAGAACGTTAGGGATTGGAAGGGACCTCAAAAGATCATCTAGTCCAATCCCCCTGCCGGAGCAGGAACGCCTAGATGAGGTTGCACAGGAAGGCGTCCAGGCGGGGTTTGAATGTCTCCAGAGAAGGAGACTCCACAACCTCTCTGGGCAGCCTGGTCCAGTGCTCTGTCACCCTCACTGAGAAGAAGTTTCTTCTCAAATTTAAGTGGAACCTCCTGTGTTCCAGCTTGTGCCCATTACCTCTTGTCCTATCATTGTTTGTCACCGAGAAGAGCCTGGCTCCATCCTCGTGACACTCACCCTTTAAATATTGATAAACATGAATGAGGTCTCCCCTCAAATGCTCAGGAGTAGCACACCAATATACAGAGAAAATGGGACACCAGAAACCCACCAAATGCTCTTTTCTCTGTGGACTGCAGAGCCCCACTACAATACACTACAAGAGTTAAATCCCATGTTCTCATCTCTATTTCTACATATTGCAACCCATTCCACTTTGACTGCCTCGGCTACCTATACACAGGATACTCCTAAACTACCAGAAAACACCAGCTATCCTAGGAAAATAAGGAGTCTTCCTATTTACAGTACATTTACAAGAAGCTATCCCAGTCCTGCAGTGCACCACAACCTCTTCTCACATTGTGCTGGAGTCACTATAAACACTCAGATCCCACCTCCAAAACAGAACAGCGGTCTTCAGAAGGCTACTGCTTCTATTTCAGAAAGGAGAAAAAAATAAAATTAGGCAATAATTCAGGAAACTGATAGGATGACAGATTTAGAGGCTGATGGGACATGTTCTTACAGAGGGATGCTATTGGTACTTAAACCTAACCACATCATCACTTCCGTGCACTTCCACAGTGCTCGGTGCAGGAGCATCTCGAGCATCAGGAGCAACACAGCCCAGGGTAGCCACTGCTACAGTCCAGTTAGCAGCAAAAAAAGTGCCAAACCTTCAATTCTAGCATCAATTTTCTACCAATTCACTACAGACACTCATTCACATCACCACAACAGGACCAGGCTCTGCTGCCACTCACTCTGCAGTGACAGACAGGAGGGAGCAGCAGCCCCCAGCTCACCCCCAGGGTGCACAGAGGATGTTCTGCTGCCCCAAAAGCAGCAGAGGCCCACAGGGTGCTGGCCAACATTTGGCCTGTCCATCTATCCAGCAGGACTAAAAGCCTTTGCTTTTCATACCCCACTGGAGCGCTGCAAGGATTAGCTCATGTTTATTCAGCACCATTTTTCAAAGCACTGCACAAGAGCCAAACCTTTCAATTTTTTTGATCCGTTCCTCGCTCTGTCGCTCCCTCCCGAAGGGATTTGTTTTCTTCCCTCCTGAGAGACAAACAAGCCCAAGGTCAGCAGGAGCGGGAAGCACATTCCAGGCTGCTCCTCCTCTCTCAGGCCACAAATGCCCCCAACTCTGCCATTTGTCCCTCTCCAGGCCAGCACCCACGCAGTGCCCAGCATCCCAGCCTCCCCACACAGCTCGGGGAGGGGCGGACAGGATGCGCAGCAGGATGTTGAACCTCATCTCATTTCCTTTTTGGTTGCAAGGAGCAAAACAGAGAGGCCAAACAGCCTGCCCACACACCCCAGGGGGGTCAGTGCAAGCATCACTTTGCAGCTCCCCTTTTTGGGCAGAACACAGAGCAGATGCTGCAGTCGAGGTCTCGTGTGCCAATGCATCCCAGTCCTGGGGAAACACACCAGAGCCTTGGCACCCAGCCTGGGCACAAGGGGATGGTTCACATCACAGAGCATGTATGTGCTGAGACATTAGACCTCGTGTTTTGTGCAAGTGCGGGCAAATCCGATGTGGGGCATTGGCTTCCACGCACAGTCTTGTTGAGTCAAATGAAAAGAGCAAGACCGGGAACAGAGCTCAGCAGGGCGAGGATGTGAGACAAACCACTACGGGATCCTCTGCAGGACAAAGCTGCTTACCAAACCCAACAGCATCAGAAAGGGTTAAAGTAAAAGGTATTAAGCCCATAAACAACTCCATTCAAAGAGTGCCTTCCCTTGGCTACAGGGCCTAAAACTCAGGCATCCACAGCAAGAACAGCTGCTGCACTATCAGAAGGCAGGAAAATCAAAGTGTTAGTGGGAATACAAAATCTCCAGACACTGCAGAAGTAAATTAAAATGAGTCACATGTAACAAAAAATACTGTTTTCACCACATTGCTTTGATAAGTTGACAATGCATTTTTAAACAGGGAAAATAAAAACCTCAGACCCAGCAGAAGCAGAAACAGGAGAACACATCATACTCCCAAATCATGTGGATTTTTGTATACCAATTTTACTGAAATGTGAGACAAAACGCCCATTCCTTAATCCCAAGGAAATTTTTTTTGTAAGCTTGATGTGAGCAAACCTTTGTGACTGTAGGAAAGGCTTTGAATTCAGCAGAAATCTATCTTTTAGCATGATAAATTTAGCATCACTTCCCACAGATGGTGACATTACACAGACAGAGCATCTTTCACGAAAATTCTGCCAGCTTCACTGGGATCACATAGGAACCAAATCACAGTCCCAGATCATTCACAGGATTTCTTTCAGGAACTCTATGCAGCACATGGACACAAAGCACTTAAGCCAAAGCAGTTCTAGCGCCTGACTTGTAAAAATGACATTTAGGCAAGGATAGAAAAAGAAGGACAGAAAAAGCAACACAGCTATGATTTTCCAAAAGGTTTTAAAATGCAGTACCCAATGATTTGCCTCTCTGTTCTGCTGCTGTGTAGGCACAGCCTAGGACAGATGTTTGCCTCTGCAGCTGGAAATGCATTTCAGCAGAATCACCCTCCCTGTGCTCTGCTGTGCAAGTCTTCACCTAGGAAGCTGCCTATAACAACTAGAAGGTTATGAATGCACTCAAATGAAGCAGAAATCTGAAGGGAAACATTCTAGAAATGTTTAAACATTCAGCTTGTCATGAAATAAAATTTCCACACTATCTGTCCTCACTGCCATGAGCATGCAGACTTACTACAGGTACCTGGCTCAACATAGCACAAGTCGTGAACTAAAAGAAAAATATCCTTAACTATTCTGGCATGGCTTTCTTCTCTTTTTTTAATCCCCTCCACATCCCCTTCTTCTTTTTGGCAAGGAAGTTCAAAGAATAACACCATTTTCCTCAGGGAAGGTAACAGCTACAAGGCAGAAGTTACTGGGATAAGGGGACAATACTCAAGATTTCAGTGGCTGCTAAATGCTGACTGTACAGCATGATGCATAGGACTTCATAAAACACCACCAAATCCCATCAGCAGATGTTATTTATGCCCCAGTTCCTGGAACAGAGCATCAGTTCAGTTTGCCTTGAAGGGAAACAGCTCTGGCAGAGGGCATCAGGGTGTTACTGGGGCAAGGGAGGAGGAAGAGGGTCTGGGGGCTTTTCTCTGCAAACTTCTCCACTGAAGGCAGGTAATTTTCAGAATTATACCATGTTATATTAAAAGACAAACAAAAACATCCCTCCCGCAGAACAAAACACAACAGGAAAAGCACAGGTAAGCCAACGCTGGACAGAGCCTGAGTGGTCATCCACGATGCTGCGTGTTGGGACCGTAACACATCGGTGATAACGGAGCCGGCGGAGTAGAGGGCACACCTGGGCGGCTTCGGAGAGACAGAAGGTAGGGAGCACACACCCGGGACGTTTTGGGAGGGTAGAAGCGAGGATAACCTTTAGGAGAAGGCAGTTCGGAAGGCCGGGGCGGAGGTGAGAGCGGTGCCTACCTGGATGTATGCGCGCTGCAGGTAGCTGTAGGGCACCCTGCGCTGGAAATCGGCGCGCACCTCCTCCGCGGCGCGGTGGCGGGAGGCGGCTCCCAGCCGCGGTTCCTCGCAGCGCCGCA
>NW_010206261.1:0-24483 GCF_000695765.1 Mesitornis unicolor | reverse complement strand
CCAACTCCTGAGATTCTGTGATTCTGTCAAATTAATAAAGAGGTTGAACAGCAGTGCAAAACTCAGAGGTTTTCTTGCAAGAACAGTTGAATTATTTCTACCTTCTTGTGCTGTAAGTAGGATGTTTAGGACTGAAAAGATGGATGACGAGACACAGGCATTGCAATGGACAGAATCTGTTATGCAAACAATGCAGACTTTGGTCCCATGAGCAAAAATTCATGGCATATTGCCACAAATCCCTTGAGCATCATGCATTGGTAGTGCAGGGAGAGTAGAGCTGTGAAAATAAGTTAATATTTAATCTATGAATCATCAGAATATTCTAATGCTAGTCTAAAGGACTGCATAAATGTTGCACATTTCTTAAATATACAGAGTATATTATATGAGTTGCTCAGTGAATTAAAAACAGACCAAGCTGCTTCAGGCTTTAATATAAATTCTGCTTAAAACTTAAACCTCAGATGCAGCCAATCTAACTTTATGTATTAAGTGAAGTACTTCACAAAGGACCCTCATCACCCTAGGCTATCCCTCTAATCAGTGCACTTCCACATGAGGAGTGTGATGGCCTGAATTACCTGGAAGAAGTACTTTTTTCTCCCCACTGACTCTAGAGAGACCGTAGAAGACAAGCATCTCAATTAAATGCGTACAGTTAAATGAGAGCAACTGAAACTCAAATGCACCAAAAATTTGCATATCGCTTGGTTGCTTAGAGTATAACTGCATTGCACATTCTCTTCAGACATCTTTTTAAGATGGGGGCAGGGTAGTCTTCCCACACCTTTATATACAGCAAAACTACATGCCCCCTCAAGTTTCACAGTTGTAATCGGTTTTTGCCCTTAAGTCAGTCAATATCAGGTAATGAATTTCTAAATGGTAGAGGCAGATGCCTTTTCCACTTTCATGGCATGATTTAGTACTGATTCAAACTGTGTTACATGTGCCTTTTCATGAGGACTTTCACATAGCAATATTTCCCCACTTTATGTTTCTTGAGCTTTGCAGTTCCAACATTTTTCTTCCAATTTGCATTTCCTTGAGGGGAGCATTCTACTTCTAATCTACTTCTGCTACCATTCTCTTCTCTCTCTACCAGTTAGTTTCTTCCTTTGTCTTCAAGAGGTCAAAGAACAGCTCAGTCTATGTCTCACTTTAGGAGGGCTTATTCCATTTTGGATAGTTCCTTGATGGACTCGTAGCCAGTGTGTGTGATACTGGCCAGAAGTACATCAACTACTTTTTTCTTTTTTTAATATCTAATTTCACCACTTTGAGCTCCAGTTCAACCCTAAAATTTGAAATTTGAGGGGCAAGGTCTTGACTGTCTGTCTAAACCATTACATATATATATAGCCAGTTGGTCTCATTTAGTTTCCAAAATTTGACAAAGCTTCATATTTCTTTCTATTTTAGCTGAATAATTTAGTCCTTCATGTATTCTAGTGCCAAAAAGCTTTTCATTTTTCTACTTGTTAAACAATGTATGTGTGTGCATGTACACAGCTGTGTTCTTCTAGAGCAAATAAGCTCCAGTATTTTTTTCTGTATGATGTCTCCCACTTCTTAGAGATCATTCTTTGACTATTTGTACTAAGCTTCACTCTGCTGCTGTTGAAAGCGCTCCTGAACATACATGCACGTGCACTTAACACTGCCAAAACCACACTCAGGGTTCAGTAAGGACAAGAGGCAAGCCACAATAAGATAAATAATTCCACAAAAATGACAACAATGAAACATACTTTGTGGACAAAAAGCAGTAGTATCATGCAACTTCTGTTTTGTTCAGTAAAATTCTACACTGTGCTCTGTGTTTTTCTTGGACATATGGATATCTTTAGGGAAATACTGATGGTACCTTTACTGCAGTAATTTTCCCAAAGCTTAGAGGAGGTTTGTATTATTGTGAAGAATGAACAGATCTTCAAGTAATCATTAATTCACTACAGTTATTCTTTCATCCTTCACTAAAGCTCTGATAGAGGTTACTGAGCAGTGGAAAGGAAACAAGAATTATGGAATTAGCCTTAATTTTGTTTAGATGGAAGACATTGTCTTTCATTGGAAATTAGGGAAAAATAGGAAATATATGATAACCTGGATAATTTCAAGAGTCTGTTTCAAATAGATTGTTTAAAAGAGTCATTCTTAACAGCTCCTAAGGCACAGTGTAGAGCACTTGGAGTTCATCTAAATAAACCTTGATCTGATAAACATGGTACATTTTTTCCATTAAATTCATTGTTTATAAATAAGAAATTATTCTTGCTATCTAACTGAAGTTTATAAAAAAACCATCACTTTCTACTGAATTAATCTCTCCAAGGTTTTTAGTTTTCTTCCTATAAACTAAGTTTCTAGGGTTTCTAAAAATATTATAAAAATGTGGTCTTCATATTATGTAGCAGAAGTGGCAGTGAAGTGCAACATAGAAGAAAGAGAAATTAAATTTACTGAAATAGCTATTTACATCAAGACTATCTTATTTGCTGTAGAAGCACTCATAGGCCAACAGCTTCTCAAGTTGAATCAGAATTTGAACACATACATAAGAAACTCACAGGCATATGTGAATCTGTTTAGACTTGCAAGGAAGTTCTGATCCAGACTCCTACTATCATTTGTATTAAAACACCTGAGCAGATTTTTCAGCTGTAACACAGGGCTACATAAAATAATCAGTTACAATAAGTTCATGTTTATATAATAAAGATCAAGTTTCAGTCTTTCTTCTAGCCATGACCAAAAGCATAAAGGAGCAAAAGGCACTTCTTTTGTCTTGAGTAAATAAATCTTCCCAGAATGCAGAAGACTCATGAAGGTTTGTCCTGCAAATAACTAAGCAATATGAAAAATGAAATACAATAATATCAAATCTCACAGGAGATGTAGAACTTCTCTTGCTTACTGCAGTTGATAAGTGCCCAGAAAAGATTATGATAAATGCAAAATATGAACATAAACAGTGTGAATATAATCTAAGATCATTAAAATGTAAATGGATTTAGTTAATACTGTAACAAATCATTCACTTTTAATCATGTTGTAAAATTCTGAGTAAACAAGTTTGAATAAAGCATACCATTTTGGCTCTGTGATTAATCAATGTACACAGTTTTGTGTATTTATTGAAAAGAATATTGCTACAGTATTCACAGCCAAAATTAAATAAAATGGCTTTGAATCTATTGTTTTGCTTATTTATACTGTAGCAGAAAACACATATATGTTAAGTAGATAACTGATTTGAGAAAATAACTCAGCATCATTCAAAGAATGCTCAGATAAGGAAAATTAAGAGTCATGTTTTGGAGGAATATAGTGATCAGTACAAAAACACTGAATAAGGAGAAATTCTTATCTACCTTTGTCTGTAGAGACTTTGAACATTTGCCAGGACTTGACTCTTAGGAACTAAGTAATCTCATAGAGCTAAAATAACATGCTTTGGACTTGATCCTAGCCTGACTGAAAATAGCTGCTATTGTATTTGTATAGAATTTGTAAATAAGGTACATGTTGAAATGAAGGTGAGTACAGTGATTACTCTTTCTTTATTCATTGACTGCCAGTCTTTCCACCTCTCACAGACATAGCTATTTGCTCTTTGCAGTTGTTAACAGCCTGTCAAAGAAACCTGAAAATCAGAATTCCTGCTTTTTTCCTCTAGCAAAAACGCAAGGAAGACTTAAAAGCAGTGGAAATGGGATCTGAGCACCCGATGTTGAACAGTAGCTCATGTCTGAAGGAACAGGTCTCGTAAATTTCTGCTTACTGAATGTCCTCCTTGTAGTCTACTTAGCCTTGATGGAATATCATGTTTCTGATAGGACTAAAGGTGTTTAAGTGTACACCAATCAGAAGATAAGCTTCTTGTCTTTTAATAGAAGGAAGAAGTGAATGTGGCCCAGTGAGGAAAAAGTGTCTATCAAGATTGTCTGTCCTATTATGTATCTCCCCAGTGTGACTAAGCAACAGAATTAGATTATCAAAGCCAGATAAGCCAACAGCTGACAGTGTACCAGCTTCAACTTTTAATAGTGAAACTAATCACTGTGCAAACATGATATTTGTTCTGTGATTTGGTTGATAATTAGGAGTATTGGTGGTATTTGGATGACTTATCAATGACTCAGAGTCTGTTAAGGCAAAACATGGAGGTAGATTATGAAAGTGGGAACAAAATCAGAGCAATAAAATCCAGGGAAACCACTATTGGACTACTTGATTTCAAGATACACATTAGTGCCTTCAAGAACTACCATAAGCAAGCTGAAATAAAATGTAAGTAGTTAAGTCCTAACAGTGACTGATACTTAAATCTGTGTCCTATGTAATGGCACTACTGGACCAGGGAGATCTTTGACAGATATTTTTGTGAGGGCCTTTTTCCATACTTGTTTCTCTGGAAATGGTACTTTCAAAGTTCTTGAATAGTTACAGTGATTTGACAATGTAGGTTTTGTATTGTTATATTTAGACACATATTAAGGTGTAGTACAACTCCTATAGGCTCTAACTAGTATAAACTAGAGCTGACTGGAAATGCTCATGGTTTTCTTAACGTATGTGAAAATAAAGACACAATCTAATTAGATTACATTCTAATTAGATCCTTAATTATTCTGAGGTTGTTTTTTTTTTTTGAAATGGCTTGAAAATCTCTGCATTTGGAAGGACTAAGACAAGAAGTATCAATAATTACAGCTGTATTTGACAGAGGAGGCCTGTATTTGACATGAAAAATAGTAGTGTGGTGAGAAAGGAGGACAAAAGAAGAAAACAGAGGAAGGATGATTTAAGAATGATCTCGTAAATTTTATGTTTTCCAGTGTATCAGAATATTCCCTGAAAACAGCACATTTGAAAAAGAGAGCTGTAGTTTTGTGGCAGAGACCAATAAAGATTCCGTACTTTCTGTGTGAACATCACTCAAAGCTTGTTCCCTATCACATAATTAGGTAGTTGCCATGAAAGTGTGCTGACCCTTATTTGCATTACCAAGGGACTGTCAGCCTTGAGACTTATTTAGCTTCATTTTGAGATTTATGTGTTCAAACTTAAATCAATTAGTTGGATTACTGCAAGGTTTCCTAATTAGAAAAAGGCCTTGGAATCTTTTCTTTTTGAGTTGCTTTCTTAGATATTGCTTGGATACCTCTTCAAAGAACCTTTTAGACTTAAAAAAAAAATAAAAAGAAAAAAATAAAAGAAAAAAATTGAGATGATTGAAAATGTTTATTCAAAACAATAAGTGAACATTAGTTTCTGAGAGATACCTAAGACATCCATTGTCAATTGTGATCAAGTTACAGAAGCTAGAGGGAATTGATCTCAGTTACTTTCCTGTGGCTACTTTCAGAATTATATGTTGATAGTCCTTTAATTAGAGTGGCATGCTAGGCTTCTAGGAATGTCTGAATTTAGGGAGATATCGCATGTTTCATCTGTAAACTTCTCTGTCTGTAGAGAATAAAATGATTGAGTCCAGACTTTTTTTTTCCCCTGACAGTGATGGTGATATAATCTTTCAAATGAATGAAAACTTAGAAAGAAAGCATGTAAAGACATTTGCCTTTAGTCAGCCACAGTTGCAGTGTTAATCTGGGTAAAACATTAAAAACATTACAGCTACTTTACTATAGTAAATTAACACACTCCTTGTGTTTCATTCATGCTTCCTGGTCAGTATATGGTCTCCATGGTTATGATCAGGCCAGAAAGAAACACAGGAAGGAAGATCTTTGGACAGGGGCTGTAATTTAAACATTGCATTTCCAATGTTAAGGGTAATCTATGTTGAATCAAATGAAAAATGTTTTTAGTGAAATGACAACATCATCACCTTATTTGTGTACCTCAAAAATAGCAAACTATCAACAGAAACATAATACTAATTTTACTGATAAAGTCTTCCAGCAGCAGGCTGTCAGATTCAACCATAAATATGTGTGGGAATTTTGCTTCAAATTACAACATAACTGAGATACTGAAACTTCCCTTCCCTTCCCATACCTTCCCATCCCTTCCCATCCGATCTCATCCTATCCTCCAGGTCTCCAGGTGCAGAGACTATGCTATCCCTTTTCTATAGAAGAAACAGTTATTCTTTGAGACATGAGTTAAAATAGCAGAATCAATTTCTGAATGCATACCATCCTTCATACTAGCTGATTTAATATCTCACATTTTGGACATGTTAACATGTAGAGAAGAAGTAAGAAGAGCTACCAGTGAAGTGAGGTTAACAAGAGACATTCATCCTCCAAACAGCTCTGTTGGTTGAGAAGGCATCAGCTCTTTGTTGTGTCCTTTTTGCTGGAATAGCAGATCTAAAGTAGATGCACTTCAGCCCTTTCCAGAAATATCTGCTGGATTAATTTACAAGACAATGAAAGTTTTGTAAATCATTCTTGCTAAAATATATATGGAAGCTGCACAGCATCCCCTGTGATAACTGCCTTTTGTTACACAGTGAAAATCTGTTGAGGGGAGAGCATCTTCTGACAGCACCAGCTATAAAGATCTCTCTCCGTGTCCTTCATCTCTGTGTACGTGCGGTTAAAGTATCACAGTTCTGATCAAATGTTTCACTTTCAGAAAAAGAAAATATTGAGTTTAGTGAGTACAGTGTAAAATGATGCTCTAAATTAAGAAAAAAAAACAAACCCATGGTAAAATATCATATAGTTTCAAAAAAGAAAATTGAGTTTCTGTACAATATTATGTTGCTGGCCAAAATACATTCAGTTGCCTAAAAATAGGTGACTAGTCCTATATTAAAGAGTGTAGGGTATTTGTTGTAGCTGCTGCTTCAAATTGCACAGTTCTTCTTCAAGTTCTGTATCTTATATGTCAGCCCCATACATATGCCTCAGATACTTCAGGACATCTCAGATTACACTAGATGTTAAGCAATTGAATCCCACCTCATTGTAGGTTTTTCTGTTGAATGCATTTATCAATCCAAACTTTTATTTAACCTCTAATGAAACAACGTTTTCAACTTAAGTGTTTGTTTCTTTCATAATCAATAATTTGCATGGGAAATATTGCATCTATTAATAGAACAGGTAATGCAGCAATATTTATTAAATACATGCACAGACTGATTAATATATTTAACATGTTTACAAAAAGCTGATGAAAGGAAGGAAAGATAACAAATGACTGATGAAAATGCTCAACTGCAACAATCAGTGTGATTATTTGAACTTCATTAGATTATTGGTTTTCTTGATGTGCTTATTACCTAAATATCCAGATAATTTAAGTGCAAAATTTGTTTCTGATTAATAAGAGATATATTTAAAATAGCTTAAATTATATTCTTTGCTCGCTTCTTACAAAAGGAAGGAAGAAAGAAAGGTCATCTGAAAGACCACTTTTTTTCTTTTAGGGAAACTTATGTTGAAACATTTGAACTCTGAGAGAAAAAAGGGAACTGAAAACGGTTAGGATAAAAAAAAATTATACACTGTGTAGAAAATTAATATCTGCACTCAATGTCTTTGTCATTAACAGCGTAGCTCCAGAGATAGATGGATCTCTTAGCTGGATTTTGCCTAATAAATTCTGCTGTGTTAAAAAAGGTTTAGAAAATAACATGTGCATTTGACCTATACTGAATGTTCTTCTTTTTTATGAGCTAAACAATCTTAAGGCTCTCAAGGTTTGCTTTGCAGCTGTAGGCACCTGTATACTTTTATTTGTGTTCATGGTCTCATTAAAGTCAAGGCATAATTTAGCTTCAGAAAAGCCACTGAAATAGGTGATGCTACACCTTAAATTGTTATGATTGCAGTCTAATATAAACTTATAGAAAACAAGAGGGATTATGTATTTCATTTTCTAATCAAAGACATTTGGCACATCTGGTGCTGATTATTTTATCAACAAATATATTTTCTTAAAGTTAAGTGAAAAGCTGCACCAGAATTATAATGTCATAGTCATAAAAATGTACTTTTCTATTTTCTTAATGAAAGTCACCTTGTACTTGGTAAGAATAGGAGTAAACTACCAATTGATACTTTGTGTTGTTTCTATTAAAAAGAGACTCATGTAAAATCATCGACTGGGAACTGCATAATACAGTGGCTGCACTTAAAATATTTCTTCTGAACTGGAATATTTTACTATTTTGAGAAATATTTTGTCAATTCTTTCGACTCGCCAAGGCTCAAATGTGAAGCAGAATGTGTAATAAAAAATAATGAGATATATAAAACAATTAAAAGCACAAGAAACATAAAACACTGAGAATCATTAGTTTTGTACGAATAACTTCTTATCACCTTGGTTTCATGAATTTTTATTTCTGCTGTGTAAAATTCTGTATAGTGAATGTTAAGGGACAACAAATTGGACAAGAATAATTTTGAGTATGCAATAAGGGATGCGATATATATGAATACTTATTCTTTAAGTTGAAAAAAATATACATACAACTAATTAGACCAGAAAAATAAAGAACTTATCAAGGTATGCCCACTTTGTAAAAAAATCTCTCCCTCAGATTTGTTCCAAAGACATGACAGTCCAGCCTCCTTTCATGCTAAATAAGATAAATGCTGGGAAACTAATAAAAGGCTCCACTGATTGAAGAAAAAGCCCAGTCTAATTAATGTATTACCACGTATCAGCCACAGAAAATTATTTGTTTTGACAATATAATTTTAAGGATAAAGTTTGTTCAAATGTGTGTGCCCACATTCTTGGCTCTGAAGGGTGAGCGCAGTGCTACAAGTAAAATGTATCTGACTAGAAAGTACAAAATTAATGAAATTTCATGTAAATCTGTCTAGAAAGGTATCAAAGAACAATGTTGTGGAGGCTATGAAACCTATGCTGCTCTAATTAGATTTGTCAAGTATTCAAGTTTGACTCAAACAGTTTAAAATCATTGTTGAGTGTCCAGGCTAAAAAGTAACTGAGAAGTGAAAGGCAGCTGAGAGCCTGCAGCTGCAGCATGGCTTACATGCAAGCAGGATGCTCAGATCTACTAACAGGATTGGACCACCAGGCCAGTTTGCTGTTCACTTCCATTGCCAACCTGTGAGGAGGTACATGTGCTGTACTTCAGAGACCTACTCATTTGTCAGGAGGTAGACTTGCCGCACCAGCAGTTCATCCATTGCAGTGCAGGAGTAATGCCGTTTGCATTTCAGTCTAGGTAGAACCAGTAAATCTAACTTTGTCAGAACTAGTGAGAGTTTCCTGCCCTTGAGATGTCTCCACAACACCAGTAATCATTCTAGTTCAGAAATATGTCACTGAAGACCAAAAAACCCAGAACAATTGTTATAAAGTTTTCTTTGACTTTGAAACAATGTTGAAGGAACGGGAAAATGAATTCTTTCAGTAGGAAATGAAGCATGCACTTATCAATAGTTGATAGCTCCATTATAGGAAAGGGAAATTATTTTACTGAAGGAAATAAGGTGATGTTGTCATGAAAATTTGTGGTTTTGATAACCATTTCACTTGTCTAAAAAGAGAGCACTAGACCATGTGCCTTGAGTTATCTTGCCCGCTGTGTGAAGTAAATGCACCATCATTGGATGTAATGATGTAAATATATGAAAGAATAGAAGCAGAGAAAAAAATATCTTCAACTTTAGAAGCATGAGGGATCCCAATTTGGATGTTCAAGATAAGGGTTTATGAAGCCTAAAAAGCTAAGTGAGTAAGAAAATAATGTGGGATGGCTGCATGAACACCTCAAATAACTTGCAGGAAATGTTCTTAATTAGCAGTGCTTGAGAGACCATTATAACCTAAGGATTTTGGCCTTCTTTCATTTTGGCTGTTCGGATTTTTCAGGGTTTTTTTTTCCTTGTTTTTAATTGTATAATGGTTTTGTGGTCACAGAACTTTTTAGTAGTAGTAGTAGTAGCTGTAAGACCTCTTTGAGCTATCCAAAGTACTTCTGAACAGTTCTATTTTCTTCTCTTCACTTTATGGAGATACTTATATGCACACATACTTTTGTATGCATATATGTGTATGGATATAGATACATATGCCCATACATACACATATACTTTTTTTTTAACTGAAACACTGATGTCATACAAAACTTGGAAAGTATATATGTATTATCACAAAGGAAAAATTTTCTAGGTTGATTGATGCCCAAGATAGAGAGAAAATAGCAGAACATGTTGTGAGTAGGCACAATGTATCCTTATACATATGTTTAGACAAACAATAAACACCAAAACAGCTTGCAATGGCTGCTAGAAAACCTCATTACTTTAACTCCAAAATTTCCTTCACATGTAGCCTTTTAATGTGGTCTGTGCATGTTGTGTTAAAGTTACAACCTCCAATAATATATTTTGTACCTATAACACATAAAGGTTCAAAACTGTGCTTCCTGATAGCATGCCTGCATTTTTCTTGACTTCTGATTTTATTGTGAGCCATAACGAATCCAGTGCTTCCGCAGAGATGGCAGTCACCTAGCTATAGGACTTACCTCTTCCAGTAAAAACAACTTCTTCAGCCCCTCCACAGAATGGAAAGTTTCTGGACCCTACTGAATGCGTTGTCTCAATGTGAGACAGTGACATTCAACTAAGAAACTGAAAGGAACACATTCCATTTCCCATAGATTTTCTTGTCAATAAGAGTGTATGTACATGTGCATTTTATGACTATTACACATTTCAGAAGATTACCAATAATCATGCCCATAAGGCTGTCCCTGTATGCCACACTGCTTTATTGATATATTTTAAAGACATCTAGTGCCTTCTCTGACATTTGTTCAATTTCTTATCAGAACCTCAAGAGTAAACTCTACCAACTAGAAGGGAGCTTACATTGTTATGGAAAATTTATCTCCATGTATCTTAGTGCATGTGTCAGTATTGCAGTATGAGATCCACTTGTATCTCATCTATTTGCCCATGTACCTCAGTGCGTATACCTTCTTCTGCAGACATTATCTATTTAGAAAACAAGTACTGGGAAGGTTTTCATCAAGGGTCACAAACTCAAGATGAGGCAGCCCTTAATTTTAATAGTATACTTTAGGTTGCATATTCATTATTATTTATTCACTGATCTGATACCATTTTAAACAGAAAAGACTTCTAGAAAACTGCAATACTGCTGATGATGGAGTTTGTTGATGTCTTGATCCTCCTGTTGATGTTTAGTCAATGAAATCTTATAAGTCTTTCATACATCAAAGACTGTTGTTCATGCTTTTCAGGTTTCTTAGGACATCTTACCATTTGAATGGTTCACAGAAAATCAGTTTGTCAAGCCCTCGATCCATATGCAGTTGTTAGCATCCAATATTTATTCAGCTTTCTGGTTAAGAATATACCCCTCCACACCCTTTTTTGGGGGATCTGTATCTTGTATTATCATTATACATTGCTTACAATATGATATATTTGGTTAATAAGATGATATAAAATTGTTTTTCATGTTGATCTATCAGTAAGAAATGCTGACATATAATTATTAGCTTTTTTCTGATTTGCATCATGTCATAAAAGAAATAAAAATGATGTCCTTATTTGCCTTTCTTTACCTCCTCCTCATCAACATCACAACACCTTGCCAAAGGAACAGGACTAGGAAAGCTTTTAGCTCGAAGCCTTAAAGTGAGTGGATTGAGTGAGTTTTCCCTTGCTACTTCATTATCATTGCAACCCCTTCTATAGTCTCTCTGTCAGCTACTTATGATATGCATAGGTTGTCCTATGCTGGAGCCAATCTTTATCTTCTAACATAGCATTAGGTTTAATTTTATCAGATGTTTGGGATTTCAGATCTCTCTTTGATCTGTAAAACAACTTTTTTTGAAGAGGTGATAAAACTAATGAATTGCAAATCACCTTTGATAGTTCTGAGATTTTAGTTCAGGTATTAGGAAGGATAACACAATACTCCACAGGAAGTTGAGGCTTTTTTGGAAAACTGCTGTAAGGCTCCTTATTAAGAAAAATGTTCCCATAGAATACCTAATTGTCTAGAAAACTAATGCTTACATTCAGTTGCTCTTGGAAATAGTATGAAGAGTGTTTTTTGTAACATTACAATGCTTCTATCCTGTGGACCCCACAGGCAATGCAGGACCTACCCTGTCGCCTAGGACTCCGCCCATCCTGCCCATGTCCATTTCGACTTGCTGGGACCATCAGTCCCTGACTGAGAGATGCCACTGCAGAGAGAGTCTGCAACTCCCCACAGTCCTGCCCAACTGTAAGCACCACTGAGCCAGGCTCACTCGTGGGCCCACATTCCAGCCTGAGTCTTAGCCTGTCCCATCCCCATCCCCAGGGAGATGCCCAATGCCCAGAGCCAGGCTTCTCTGGTGCCTCCCAGCTGTTCTGCTCCTGTCTAGGGTGGTGGGATGGGCCCCAAACCTTGTAGCACACCAACAGTATTTTTTTGTTGTCTTAAATATTTGTCAGTCAACTCTTCAGATCAACAGACAAAGAGGCTAGGAGAGAATATGAAAAAGAATTAGTAACATTACCAAGGGGAGAGGAGAAGACATTTTTAATTCTTCCATTGTCGCTAGTACTACAAAAATATATTGGACAAATGAATATTAAACCCTGAGGTTTCTACAGGGAGGGTACACTATGCAGCATGAGGGAGCTCTGCAGAGACTTTTTAAAAGGAAACAAGGTGTTCAGTTGTACAGCAAGTGTCTTTAGCTCAGGAATGTTTTAGACATGTTAGTCCAAAACTTTACTGATCCACTACATACTGTCTCCACAGACTGCTTTCTGAATTATCTCTTCTTTGCAGTGTTTTCTCCAGTTCACTTGTGCTTTTTTCCTCAGTTATTTAAGCATCATCTATAAAGCTTGGACTGATTGTACTGTCTGCCTTAATGAAACTTAGGATGGTCCCTGAGTATTATTTTTTTCATTTGTTGACATGGTAATGCCTTCATGCCTTCATCATTATCTAAGTAGAATACAGACCAGTACCATAACAATTTTGGCATTTCTTGGTTTTGTTGTTCAAGATTTGAATTTTTTTATTTCTTGTATTGAGGTTGAATACATTTATTGATTTTTTGTATTCAGGTTGAATTTCACACCACATTTATATTAACCCAAAGGTTCAGCCTACTATATTCTTTTTCTCAAGTTTTTAATTATGTATGTTCTAGATCAATCTGAGAATTAAGATTAATCTTTTCGTAGACATGTGTATTTTGTTCTCATTTTATCTTTCTGTTTATTTTTTCTTAGAGCAAAAAAAATAATTTTTGCATACATAAGCCTGTCTTTTAATCCATAAGAGACAGAGAAAATATTCTTAGAGCTCATCAAAAGCAATACAGATACATACCTGGATTTTTAGAGGTCTTTGGTTGTAGTCCTCTGTTCCTCTCCCCTTAAATACGTTTAGACACATGCCCATAGGTCCCCAAATAGCATTTCACTCTTGCATATCAAATACTGTGATGTTCTGACAAAACTAACAAAAGTCTAACATCTGTTTAAAGTGAGACACATCTGTCCATGCAGACTCGAACTGTTTCTCTCCCTGCTATCTCTTATGTCCCTAAGGCATCAACCACCCCTCAGACAGAGGTCAAAGAGAGCCTATGATGAACATTTTTAATCCAACCTGGCTGCTATAATTTAATTTGCTTCTTCTAAGCACTCCACATGTCTTAGTAGTGACTGTTGGCATTGGAGAGAAATGGAAAGTGAAACCAGGAGGCTTGATGAGTAGATTGGCCAACTCAATCATCCATAGTGTTTTACAAATGTACTTAGCAACTTCAGTGCTGCTGCAGAGAGCCACAGGAAGAGGATGTCCACCTTGGGAGAAGAAAGCAGTGTCTACAAATATCTAATGAGTTCGTATGTGGTTGCTCAGACCATAGGAGATCATGTTCCTCAGCAATCCTTTAGCCATTGAGGTTTTGACTGTTCAGTTCAGAGGTGCAAACAATATCTCTTCAAAAGCTCTGATTTGTCTTGCAAGAGAAAAAACAAAAGAGATAGAAAGCTCTACAGCTGACAACTTCAGGAAAGACAAGAAACTCAGACTCACAAGGAAGCACTGGCCCGTCAAAGAAGATAGCCTCCTCTGGAGTGCTAATGACAAATCCTGTCCAACAGTCAACATTTGTTTCCCCTGACTGCAAAGGGGTCATGGTCACAGTAGTGAACAGTGTTTAATTTATTTGCTGGTTCCTCCTTTGTGTCCTATGCTTCTTAAAGACAAACAGGTCAGGTGGACTGCTGTAGACGAAGGTATAGATTGCTTCTTTCATGGGAGCAACCAAGCATGCAAAGGGAAAGGAACATTCCAGGGATGGTCTAGAGGAGATGCACTCCTTTTGTGAAGGGACCAGAGGGATTTTGTGGGGTTTGATGCCGGTCAGAAAGCTATTAAGTAGATTGAAATTACTAGTGGAAGCAAAGACATGCATCCACTTACACAGTGAACTGGTTATATAACAATCTTATTTCTATTCCATGCAACATAGTAATTTTAAAATTTATCTTTTTAAAAAGTCAAATGTTCTATTTATATTTCAATCAGTCCAGTTTTTGTTAAAGTTTAAAGGCTCCCTGCTCTTCTGGAGTGTTGGGTTTTTTTTGTACGAAAAGTTTTAGATGTATCTACCTCAAAGCTTTGACTGACAAGATCCTGTCAAAGCTGCCAAAGCAGAAAAGGAGCTGTGACTTTAGGGCAAGACTATTAGGAATGAACTTGGACAATTTTTGCCCTTTTCTTTGAAATGGTGGTGTCATAGGAAGAAACAGCTTTCACTGAATCAGAACCAAAGTATAGGTGCTAGACGTTTCTTGACACATCCTTCCCGGAGAGATTTCCAGAGCACAAAAACAAACAAATAAAAACCCAAAAATAAACCCAAAACCAAAAACAATTTAAAAATCCCATTTTGCACCATTTATTTTTCTTTTTTTTTTTTTTTAATATTTCTTTTGTTTTCTCCTAATATTGCCTACCATCCTCATGCTTTATACCAGTCTGCTTCCTCCTCCTGTCTAGGTGTTTGCACTTTCTGATTGTCTGGATCTTTAAGAGTGGTAGATTTTAAGAAATGTATATATTTTGGAGAGTGCAGAAGAATAACAAACTTTCCAGGAGATATCATAGAGAGTCCCTAGACTTCAAGGTTCTGCCATTAGAGTATAATGACCTCCAGAGGTCTGATATCTTTAGAGGTACCTGCAGTGAGTCTGACTGAAATAATCTTTTTCAGGTGTTTGAAGGCATTTGTCAGAAATGAGGAGTGAGTGTGAAGTGAGATGATTGTAGTCGCTTTTGAAGAGAATTGAGGAAAAGAGTTTTAGTTAGCATTCAGGAATGTGGAGAAGGCACACAGCAGAATGTGTATATAGAGAGCAGGTGGGACGCTCTCTGTTTGCTGAATCCAGGCAATTTTGAATAGTGGTTGAAAAAGCAGTGGAGTTAGCTGTTGGATGATTTGTTTTGACTGAGGCATGAGCTAAAGCTGAGTGGCTACATGACTTTGGTTCTAGGAACAGGCTCTTGAAACTTGTCAAGGGTATTGGTGAAAGCTGCATTAGTGTTACAGATGGCCATCAAATTGATGGGACAGAACTTTTGTCAGCTGACACTGTAGAGTGTGCCATAAGCTATCAACAGCTTTCTAGAAATTCTGTCTTTTCAGAAGAATTAATGTCTGGTCCAGTTCTCAGCTTATTGCTCCATTGGGAAAATAATTACTATCTCAGTTTAGTTGAAGACTACCTTCATGAAATTGCATAAGATCTAGTTTGTATGGACTGGCTGTCTATGTGGAGATACTCTTCTATGGAAAGAAGTTAGTCAGAATTCAAGATAAAGTGTTTTGCATGGTTTCTGCATCAACAAAGACGTACATAGTACAGCAAAGATTTGGATTTGGGCCAGTGTTTCTTGATTCTGGCTTCATCCATAACATCCAGGAAGCTGAAGCATTGTCAGAGAAATGTGGTTTCTAGGACAAGGTAGCTTCTGTCTAAACATGCCCCTGCATACCTATGAAAGCCATATGCTTGACTGACCACATGCCCCAGTGACTAAGGCAGGTGCTTAAGACACCAATCTTGAGACTCCCCTCCTTCCCATATGTTCGTAGCTTCTCCCTAATCTCTAACCTATGCATTAGCTTTCTCCTGCATCTCCATGTTTTCTAGCTCTCTATTTTCATGTCTCTGTCACCCATCCTGATCATCTACCCTTATCTTTACACCTGTTGTAATATTAATAGCTATTGGAAAACAAGCTGGGAACTCAATAACTCTCTCAAAGACAAGAACAAGTGACAAGGGACTGAAAGTTTTTAGGTAGACAAATTTTTATCTATTCTTTCTGGGAGCATCAGGCTGTGCTTTACTGAGTAGGCATAGGTTTGATTGCATGATTTATTTGAGCAAGGACTTTTGTTTGTGACATAATTCTTATGTAGCATTGAAAGAGGATTTGGGTAAAGTTTCAGAGAGTGAAGACTTTATGCATCTGTGGGAAAAATAGCTTAAGGTTCTTGTGAGATAACTAAGGAAAGAAGTTCTAGCTCCTAAACGTGCTTAGGCAAGTAAATCAGAGATGAAGCTGACCAATACTGTTTAAAGTTACACAGGTTCCTATACAGTTTGTGGAAGACGTATGCCTCTGGACTCTAGGTCTGTTGATTGAATTTATACATAATAAACTCATTAAGTAAAATAATTAATTTAATCTTTAACTAGATTCTACAGACATTGAGAGTATTTTCTCCAACTAACACAGGAGATCTTAATAATTAATAGAAATAATTTGGCAGCAATTCTAATTATTATAAGATCTTAGTGCATTACAGACCAGCTTCTAGTCTCAGCCACATAGCCACAGGCATCCTACACTCTCATTTAGGACCCTTGATGATCACGGTATTTTTCTAGTTTCACTAAGACAGGGTGAGACTATGACGAATGCATCACATATATCTCATTAGAACCACAAAGAGCCAATGTACGTTATTGTCTATAAACAAAACTGCTTACAATGACCAAACTGTAGAGTACCAAAAACTCTCTCCAGCTCCTATTGAACTAAGTCTGTGTTTTAGATTTGTCAGAGATGACCTATCTCCAAGCACATTCTGTACCTACCTCCAAAACACATTCTGTTTTTATGCAAAGAGCTGCATAGTTTTGCTTTTTGCTAAGATTTCTGTGACACATCATTCTAAACTCACAAGTTTTATAGTATCTGTTCTTCTGTACTACTATCTATTCAGTTACTTGGCCACTATTTTGCATAGTTTTGACAAACGTATCCTGCAGTTATTCCATAATGTTCAATGTAAAGATTTATATATATCTACATAGGTAGAGATCAGTCTCTTGCCTTTAAAAGGATGATTTGCTGAAAGAAGGAAATCTCTTATCTAACCAGTTGCCAGAGTTGTTTTTTTATTCAAACCTCCATTGTATTGCACTGATTTGAATCCGAATTTCTGTTGCGGTTCACTACTTTACCCAGAGAGATAAGATTGTGACTCCTCAGATATGAGGCAGCAGTTTAAACTACTGATGAACTAACTGCTTGGTTCTCAACATACAACTTTAGCACTCATAAGGGATGATCAAAATCCCATCTGAATTTATTTTAGATGGAGACCTTGTGTATATATTTCCTACCTTAAAAAACGTATGTAGCATTTGAAGTCTGTAAGTTGATGATGCTTGAATATGACTGTGTGTTATGCAACACAAGAGCAAATATGCAATGCACATACAATTTTCTGATATTCTGTAACAAAGCATCACTCTTTTTGTGACCTTAAAAAATTTCATTGCAAAAATACATTGCCATTGAAGTCACATTCGGGTCTATCACACGACTTCAAAGACAAGTCTAACTGGAGGATATATTTAACTGTACAATAAGGAAGAATAGATATGATAAAATAAACAGGCCTTGACACATTACATTTTCCACAAATAAATCACAGTAATGAAGGCTTGTCTTTCCTGTTCTCACACACAGGAAAATGTTCACTTGGAGAAGTAGTCATCAACAGTGAATTCCTAAATAAATACATTAATGCATAAATATTTTCTTTTTGATCTGTGTAAGATCAAGGAGGATTTTCCATACCTGCTGTAGCTACTTTCACTGTCAATAAAACTCTCTCTGACTCAATGTTGTAGAAAGAGTAGATGTTCAGGACATTATTTCAGCTAGTAGACTTAGGAAGTGTTCTGTTTCTCTGACAGAATAGAGCTGGATGATGCCACTCATTTTGTACTTATGCATCAGTAGGTAAGTTCTACAAGAGCTGGTAAGATAACTTTGCTCTAAGCTGACAGATATGAGTTTTACAGTCACATGTTTCCCCCTATGTTTAAAACATAGTTTGCAATAAGAAATTGTATTGTGTTGCATCTATTTTTTTAATTGCAAAACCACTTGTATTTTCTTTGAAAAGTTAATATTTAGGGTGTAGTTTAGCCACAAATATACTAGTTGACCTAATTCTAGTCTCACCCACACCAGTGTTAAGCCATTGCAAAACAAAAAGATGAATATTTTAAGTGTTTTTTCTTAGATAATATTAATGAAGATCAGTGCATATTATATCAGTTAATAAGACAAAGATCGCTGATTAAATGGGATCCATGAGATAACCTTGCTCCTTATTTTCGGCAAGACTCAAACATGCTTCTAATTTTTGACAAACATCTCTTAATTCATCTAGGGACATGTCACAGGATTTACTTTTTCTTGTGGTCGTCCATCATACCAATAGAAGTAGCTGGCCTTCACCTTCTAACCATGAACACAGCTCATGGAGGTTGGAGCCAAATTAATGGGAGATATTCTGGTCTAAAGATAAGATGGTTTCAGGGAAATTAGAAACAGTATAAGGTAACACCCCACATCAGTAAATATATTTGCATCAGCTGCAAAATTATTTTCTTAACAGAAAGCAACATTTCTTGAGTACTCAGGTATCATTTGGTCAGCATTACATTTTCCTTTAATAGAGCTCTGGAAACTACAGAACCTGCAAATATTTTCCAATTCCTTTGTCTGCATATATGTACTAATGGTCAGCACCCTGGATGATGGTTTAAAAATAGGCATCTTTATAGCTTGTACAGATTCTAGTTTATTCATTGTTTGAAGGAGTGACCTTAAATTCAAGTGGAAGTTGTCTGCTTTGCTAGGAGAGAAAAAGAAGGAAAGATCATTACTTAACAGTGCATCAATATACAAGTCACAGATCTGTGTACCCCAAGACAAAGGCCGTTATAGTAAGCAGCAAAAGGAGTTAGATCTAATAAGTAAGATCTGAGCAGAGCAACTGCAGTCTGTGAAAGTCACAGAAGTTCCAGAGCTATTCTGTATGTTGTCAGGGTCAGCAACAGCACTTGAAGTGCTCCACTACTGCTGCTGCTATAGTACCTCAGCAACAACACATTGCTTTCTTTAGTTTCCAAATACATTTATGGGAGAGCCCTGGAAGACCCATGATGGCTAATGTTCTATTTCTGCAGTGATAACAATATTCTTCTATTGACAGAAGAAATCCACTTTCGTTTCCCCAGTGATACCTATATGGTATGACAATCCATTATATCAGCTATTTCTTTTAGCAAACATACTTCAGACTATGCTGAGCCAGTGACAATGTAAGTGATGGAACAGAGAAAGGTACTTGCAGAAGAAAGTCAAGAAAAGGACAACAGCATTCCACATTGGAAGAATAGTTAACATCACATTTGTTGAAAGTCTAAAGCTACTGTAGGAGGGAAAAATAATCTACATTGAGTTATTGGATTTATCACAGTCTATGTACATAATACAGCCTCTTAGTGCTAGGCAAACAACAGATTTATGATAATTTATATCATTGTTGGAGCCAGAATCTTTTCTGACCTCATAGTGATTTCAATCCCATTCTTAATTAGAAGATTTCTAAAGATTGTGCTTTTTCTCTCTCTTCCTTGAGGGAGAAAGAGGGTGAAAGTCACAGAACTTAAAGGTCACCTTATGGAAGAGAATGAATTGGAAAATTTGTTATTTTTAAATCCATAGTGGAGTGAAAACAAAAATTGAAACCTTAACAGTGGTGTAAATGGAAACTGTCTTTGGCCAGATTTTGGAATAATCAAATAGTAGCAGGGCAGACATGCTACAGCTTTAGAAACAAAAGATGAAAACACTTTAGCACTTAGAAACTGTAAGATTATTATTAAATCCTAGATACCACATCAATAGCATCAATCCCCATGATTAATGGGGAAAGGAAAACAGAGATGTGGTAAAATGAAAAAAATGAAATTTCTACTTGAAATATAATTGATTTTTTGGAATGCATTAATGATAGAACAGATTCAGCCAAGAATGCATTCATTCAGCTCTAGTTCCTCACTAAACACAGCAAGTAGTGCCATCATTTATACTGCTTGTGACAAAACTCTTTCTTGATACAGTTTTCATCACCTTAGGTATTTATACTCTTTTAAGTGACCATAAGCTATAGGGGACTTTGCATCAGTACAGCTGAACAGCTGCAGGACTGATAATCTTCAGTCACCTGCAACAGCATACGGTAGTCACCTTTTACAGGTATAACATCTTACCAGTATGCATTAACTTCCCAAACTATTTATCAACCAAAAATATTCTGGTAATATCTGTGCTGGTGTTTTGGCATTGCCCTGATGCAAACACAGTATTTGAATTCCCCAAAAGCTACAAATTTGTTTCTTTATTTCACTTTGTTGATTGTTGTCTCAGTTTTTGCATGAACCACACAGGACTTTTCATAAACTCACTAACCTCAAGTTAAAGGCAGAAAGGATTTAAGTTGTTGGGTGGGCTTTTTAGATTGTTTGTTTGGACGGCGAGGGAAGACATTTTCCCTTCCATTTGTCTTGATAGGGAAATAGTCTAATGATTAGTAATTGTATTCTAAACCTCATTCATTTTTATTCATGGTTACATATCCTTCTGGTGACTGTTGATATGATTCAATGGTTCCCTTCCTTTCCTGGTATTTGCTTCAACAGACATTTGCAGCTAGGAATGATTATTTTTCAGCTTTTCTCCAACTAATTTAAACAATCCAAACCCTTCTGGTATCTTTCTGCAAGAGTCAATGAATAACACATAAAAGTTTATAGGTTCTATAGAAATAATAAGTAGAGATGCTTGAAATCTATTTAGATTTTCAAATTTTAATGAGTTAATTGTAATACTTTTCTGCTTTTGAAAAAGAAAAAAATATGTTTCATTTGTGTTCTCTTTTGACTTTATTTAAAAAAATATATAGTTTTTTAGAGGCGTTCCTCCTTGAATTCAGTTAATATTAAAAAGCAAATAAACAAAACAAACCTTTTAAAAATATTGAAATTCATACAAATGTACATGGATGATTTCTACTGGAGCAGAGGAAAACAGTTTGCTGTGCATGAGTTACCATGCTAGTGAAAAAGGTCTTTTGCTAGTACTTGGATATATTATGACTTACAAATTCTTTGTTTCTTTCTTTTTTTTTTTTTTTAAAATGGATATATAATAAAAATTATCCTTGAATTTTGCCTGGGGCTTTCACATTCCTGGCACATGGCTTGTCCAGCTAGACCTGTAATACAAAGGAAAGCTTATTAATATTTTTCTTGCCACAGAAGATCAATTGCTAATTACTAAAGATTACACTATCATCTGCCTTAATTGCCATATTGATTTTTTTGAAAGGTACTTAATAAGAAATATGAATGCATAGGTAATTTAAACAAGTGTTTGCACTCCTAGTCCAGCAATACCCAGATGCTAGTGTCTAATAATTGCAAACATTAATCAAGATTGCACGTGAAATCACCACAGTAATAAGATTAATTTTAACTGTCTCAGAAAAAATGGAGGTAATACAACTGTACACTTGAAATTTCTCTCATTCCTATTATTTGAAAACATTTTCGTTTTTAGTTCTGCAAATGTATTAGCTGTTACCAACTCTATTTTTAAAGATGCATCTCAGATTAGAAATAACTAATATTTGCTAGAAATAGGACAACACCTCTGTTCTTCCACAGAATTTTATTTGCTTTTTATCTGTGGAGTAGGGTAGCTCAGCCTAATCCTCCCAATCTGCTTTCAAAAGTAGAATTCAGGTGAAAACATTTTTAAGTCCTTAATCTACTTTGATTATAAAGGAATATTTGTAATTTGGAAGTAGCATTTCTCTTCTAACATGTCAATAGGGAAGTACTTACGTTGGAAAGTGATCTCTTCGAATTCCTGTTAGAGGAACTGGTAGTCCTCAAAGCCCTAATTTAAACTAAGGTACCACTAAACTAAATACTGCATAATTTATCTAGAAATCTTTCATCTTATGGTTCCTGTTATATATTTGTACCCTTTAAAAAAAATCCCAACTGTCTCTACAGAGTCTCAGTGCTTCCAGTGGATGTTCAATAAAATGGTGAACACCATGTGCGATGTGTGCGACAGAACCCCACTATTTCAGCATTCTTTATTTCAGGTCAGTTGAACATTACATTGTCATTGGCTCCATTGCTATTGCAAGACTACTTAACAGTTAAACTTGAAAACGTATTTCAAGTTATTCTTAACTGTTTCTTTTGTCTTATTCTAAAATAGTTATTTTTCAGTTAAAAAAACCCACAACGTTTCAGTACTTTATAAACAAAAGAAACAACAAACCACGGTAAACAATCATACCAGAATAATACAAATTTAATTAATCTAAAAATTTGTACAAACCTGAAGGATTTGGATTAATGTGGTTTTAACATATTATTTTTTACTTCAGAGAAAAAGTTTCATTTTCTTAGCCTTTTTTATATTACTTTGTAGGAAAAAATTGCAAGGTTGAATATATCTGTTTTTCCTTTGTGATTTTTTTTTTATGGAATTAAAGAACTTCTCAAGCATTTTGAGTCTGGGATATATAGAAAAGCATAGATAAGTATAAAAGATAAAGATTCCATATTTTTCCAGTAACCTTTTACTGAACATTAGGTTGCCTGACCATATATTGTGGAAGTGTTAATAACACAAGCAACATTCAAAAGATAAAGAGAATGTTTGCATATCCCTTGGTAACTACCACTAGCCAGAATGTAGTCTCTAGCCAACTATGTGTCAAGCAGTTGGAATGCTCATTAAATCATAGAAATAACAAAATAGTTTGGAAAACATTTTTCTTGCATGGTAGAATCAAAGAAAAAGGAATAGGGTTTTTTGGTGCAAAGATTTCAAACAGCTCTGCAAGTACTCGGATTTTTATGTGTCATTATAGTATACCACTGGGAGCTATAGTTTGTTTATCTTCTTGCTCGATTCTCTCCTATGTACCTGGTTTTCCATGAGTACATTCTCTGTACTGTGCCATAGCACCTCTCTCCTTGAAAGGAGTCAATAATTTCAAAAGCCAGAACATTTAATGAAAAATAATAATTCAATGCAGAGAAAATATGACACATTCCCATTAAATAAGTAAATGAACACTAGAGAATATCTGCAGGTTTAAGATTTCAGGATGATGTAAACATTTTCCGTGGAAATAAGACAGTGATCCACACCAGAAAAAGGAATTGTTAGAAAGCAGGCTTTTGCATGGAGGAAGAATACACCAAACCAAATCACAGAATCACAGAATCACAGAATCGCTCAGTTGGAGAAGACCTCTGAGATCATCACGTCCAACCGTTCCTGTCTACCCCCTAAACCATATCCTTAAGTACCTCGTCTACCCACTCTTTAAATACATCCAGGGATGGTGTGACGAAAAGAGACTCTACTGCAGAGTTTAAATTTAACAATTTATTTGAACAGCATGTGCAGATCCAGTACGTCACTATTGCAGGTTTATGGATACAATGGATAATGCATTCAGTCAGTGTGATTTACAATTGGGAAACCATCAATATGTTATTCAAAAGTTTAAGGCTGTTTATTCCATCTCCTAAATAGAGATATTTATGCTTACGGTTATTTTAGAAAGTGTTTTACAATTACAGAAACAATTATGCCTATCAAAACAAACATATAAAAATTAAAAGACTAAAACTCCTGGTTCACACTCCAAATCTGCGCAGCTCTTCAATTCCTTCCAGGTACAGTTCATACTTTGGATTGGCGCTTATGAGGTTTCCACCCCGTGTCTCCCCAGTTGTCTTTCTCTTATTGGGGCAGTGCTCTCCAAGTAAACTCAAGGATTAGTGTTATAGAAATGTTTTGAGTGGTAGTCAGGCAGGCTGTTACTCAAGTTTGCCATACGTGTGAATCCTACTATCAGTCGGGCTGCCCATATTGTTGTCCAGACTTCGGCTGCCCGTGTCCACTGTTGTTGCTGCCATCAGCAGGGATGTTGGAGAGATCTGTCATCTTATGATCCTGCAAGAGAACACAAAGTGCACCTAGGCCTTGGACCGGGTCTTTAAAGTTAAGGATTACTGGTGCCATTCCCACCCAGGGTCT
>NW_010206260.1:1204-20916 GCF_000695765.1 Mesitornis unicolor | reverse complement strand
GTGGAGATGGCCGAGGAGGGTTGGCAGCTTGGGCCTTCTTGCCTATACAGTGAGAGACTTGGTTGTCCTGGGAATATGTGTCAGGTCCTCCAAAAGTCCCAGAGGAGAACTCTTGCTGTGGGTGAGAAGTAAAAGGGTGGCAGCGGCCACGGCTGGACAAGGGGCCACACGCAGCTGTAGCGCACTGGGGACGTTTGGAAAGATGCATTGTGTTGCCATGGGCATTAAATGTCTCATAAAAATCAATAACCAGAAGAGAAAACAAAATGTGAGGCCCCTCAAAGAACAAAGGTTAAAGTTAGTGTGAGCTGGGAAACATCTGAAAAAATGAAATTTGGAATTGCCTGACCCTGGCTTACTCCCTTCTTCTATGCAGCTGTGGGTGCTGTCAGTGTTGTTTTGGTGGCCTAAAAGCCACACAATTGTATGTTGCTGCTTTTGATTTTGCTGTGTGCAGCTCCATGCACCAACCTTTACAGCCATAATGTAGAGGTAGCTGACACAGTAATTACAGCTTCAGGAACATTGTAGCAATATGAACATCAATAAAGCAAGAGAGTTCAACTATCATAAATAATAAAAGAAAATCAGAAACATCATTTTAAAATTTACAGGCTCTCATTTGGACTCATGCTGCCAGTACACAAGACGAGCAATTGTAATGAAAAAAACACACTCCTTCCCATGCCATAAAGCTATTTTTATGGGGTCAGATGTATCTTGCAACATGCAAACTAAGTGTTTAAGATTCTAATTAACCCTATAATTACACCAGCCTTAGCAGACATGCAAAATACCCCAAAACGTATGTTCTACATGAAGGTTCTTATATCAGCTCTGAGATTGAAGTTAGCGTATAAAATTTGAAGTTGCTGTATAAAATAGTGATTTGCTTATGAACAGATCTTTATTACAAACATTTGCCATTATGGTAAACAGGGGATAACATTCCAGATAGAACTAGGTAATAGATTGTTTTCCTTAAGATTTTCAATAAATCAGTTTCTTCATGGAACACAAATTTGTCTCTTACAATTTGTTTTGACAAATACCTAACATCTTTGGGCTTTTCATGTTTAAGCATGTTTTTAAATTAATTTCCCAATCAAGAATGAAAAGCCTGTTGACTTTTATTGCTAAATGAATTACAACCTTTTTTTTCTAACAGTTTGTCAAAAAAAAAAACCCAACTGATCGTTGTCAGTCTGGGTTTATACCTAAGCATGTGCTTGCACGATGCTGGTTCCCGTAGCAGATAGTGTCCTGGCCAAGAGAAGAGGGACGGTGCTTTGATTAACACAGAAAAAACCTGTTGGCTCTTTTCAGTTCCATGGCTGTCAATGCAGTTACCAACCCTCCAGCAGTTTGTATGGCTGCTTTCAGCCTCTCTACTTCTGCCTCTCAGAGAGATCCCAAAAGATCATTTTTTGCTACTGCTGACTCTTTTGGCTGAGTGCATCCCTGTGGAGCTCCTGCAACCTTTCGCTTCTCTTGCTTGTTGTGTAAGTGAGGCTGTAGAGAGATAATAGAGAGAAGGGATTTTCAGGATGGTCACTAAGGCCAGCCTTAAGCCTTGTTTTGTATCTCAGTCTGTGCTTAACATTTCTTATCCAGTGCCTGACAGAGACATCTCAGGCACAATCAGTGGTCCAACTGCTACTCCAAACCTAATGCTGCTGTCTCGAGGTTGCTCTGATTTTGGGGCTCACTCTCCTCACTGGCTACGTCTGTACCCTTCCCTCTGCCATGCCCCATGGAGCTGTACTCTCTGGATTCCCACACATCTCATCAAATGTGTTCACACTACACGTTGCCTGGTCCACAAGCCTTTGCAGCGTTTTTGACAAAGACCATCTTTGCACTTGTTTTGGATCCCACCTGGGTGTACCACTGAGTCAGGGCAGTGTGATAAGCTGAAAGGACCGAGTCTGGGAAAGAGCCAGAGAAAGACCTTTCGGCAAATTGTGGGACTCTGCCATCTCTCTTCTGGGATCAGGATGAACCCACTTCCTAACACAAGACGTTTCCCAAGGGGTACCAGCTGTGGAGGCTGCAGTAGGTCTTTGGACTTCACAACCTGTGCAGAGACAGCAAACCGAGTGGCTCCAGAGACCTGGAATATCTTGGAGAGCTTCTGACCAGCCCCACTGTGATGTATAAAATCCCTCAAACCCATTAAAATTAGGTGCACATAGGTGCTGCCTTCAAGCTATCCATGGGGATGTATTTTTCAAGGAAAGGCAGGCAATTGAAACTCAGGCCACATTTTGGCTTCACCTTTGAAGGCTTTTTAGAAACAAAGAGTTTCCCTGTAGCATCAGGAGGTCTGTACAGAAAAATTCCTTTCTTTGCTCTATAATCCCAGACTACAAGTTCAGACTCTGCATCCACCATCTGAAAAGCAAGTTCCCTACCATGGCTTGCAAGAGAACATACATGGGATACTCCTGCTCTGGCAGGGAGGTTGGACTAGATGATCTTTCAAGGTCCCTTCCAACTCTTAACATTCTGTGATTCTGTGACACTTACCTTGTGAATGCTAAAAAAAACCTCACAATAAGCAACCCAAAAATCCCAAGAAAGCAGAGGAGAGACCCTAACCTTCAAACACCTGCGTTATTTCAGTCCTAACAGCTCCTTTGTGCTGCTGGCCAGACTTCCAAGCTGGGAAATACAACCGTGGATTTTTAAATATCATTAAATATTTTTAAATAATTATAAAAACTAAAGGCAACACACACTGCAGGCCATCTTCACTTGGCCATATGTGTGAATGAAACTTAGATTCTCAGCATATTTAGCCTGGAGAATACAGTTTGAATAACCTGGCAGTAAACATATTGGAAGGAGTGGATGATTCCTTTTCAAAAGCCTGGCAGGACATGGTCTTCTTTAAAGCTGGATAGGCCGGCAGATGGCAGAGAAATGTCTTCTCAGGTACGGGAAGGGATTTGGGTTCTCAGTCCATCGAGATCCTAGCCAAGGGCTGCAGTGGGAAGGCAGCAGGCTCCAGCTCTCAGAGGTTACAGCTGCAGCAGCCACCAGATTGTTTTTGGAGAAGGGATGAAAGCGTGCACCAGGAGTTGTCCCAGCTCTAGCTTACCTGGTGGTAGAGAGGGGCAGTGATCCGGACTGTGATGCACTAGGAAGATGTTAAAACTAAGATTCTCCTCCCTGTAGTTATTATGCGAAGAAACACATGTTCTTCTGTCTTGTGCCATCTCCAGATGAGACTGTTGACAACTTGTTTGTGTCAGTTGTCTTCAACCTTCCTTTGTTGCTTTTCTTAACTTTGTTAAAAGTTATTTAGTTATGAGATTTCTTTTGGTTTTGTGAAAATTGTGTAAATTCTGCTTTTCCATTTTTCCATTCATCGTATAAATTCTGCCTTTCCATTTTGTAGTCCTCTAATCCTTTAACAACCCCTTTAATCTTAATTTATTTATCCTACTGAAATTTTAATTAGAAATTCCCACTATTTTCCATCCATGTATGAGGTGAAGAGGAAAGGGCAGAGAAAGAGATGCCTATTGGCTAGATTAACTAACAGGAGTTTAAATCGTCCCTTGCTGAAGGATTAAACTAATCGGTACAAAAAGAAAAACCTTAAGTTTAGTGTGCTGTGAGAGGTTTTTGAAGAGTTAAGAACCAAAGGCATCTCTAAAGCAAGATGGGCTGGATCGACAGCAATTACATTTTAATTATTAAGCAAAGAGGATGGTTAGTGTCAGGTAAGGCTGCAGCAGGATACATTCCCATGACCCCAACCTGGAAAAGCAAGGCAATAGAACTAACAGTTAAGGGGAAAGACTGATGTTTCCTCTTCGTTTTATTTCCAACTTTGTTAATAACGCAAGCTGATTATCCATTAACCTTTTGATCTCACCTCTGATCTGTAATTACCCTTGGACTGCAGCACAGAGCTTTGGCCATCACTCCACGCCACTGTACAAATCCCGTCCATGCGTTGGGACGCTCTGCGTGGAAAACACCGAGATCATGGCAAGAGGGGACACACATCTGGTGCAGTCGAGCTCATGACTGCTTTTAGGATCTCTAATGCTGGAGCAGTGGGAACAAACTGCAGAAGGAGGTGACTATGGTGACTCAGGAAGGTTAATCTCGCACAGCCAAAATGCTTAGTAAAGACTGGAGCGCTGAGATAAATTTGAGGCTCCTTGTGATTATCTAGGCAAATAAAGGGTGGGAAGGGGATCTGGGAGTCTTAAAAAAGCAGAAAGTCTTGCAAGGCACTGGAAGGTTGTTTTTAATGTGATATAGGTCTCAATGAGATGCAGCTCTTGGCATGTTCTTGTTAAAACTTTTCTCATGTATATGTGAAGTTAGCTTTTTTTAAAAAAAGGTTCTGCAACGTTTGTATTCTTAATTTGTACTTTTGTTATTATTTATAAAAAAAGGTTTTTAACTTTGTGGAGGTAACCTTTAATCTACTGTATATCCATATTATAAAATTTTTTAAAAGGATACTGACTGTAGCACCGCATTATTTTACAGAACATATTTAAACAGCTCGTAGCCCTGATCATTAATATAGTGATAGGTTCTATTTTTATGTTGTCCTTCAGGGGCAAATATCTGATTGCCTTGTTATATCTTGTAGGCCACTGCTGCTCAAGTACTCGGACAAAAAAATGGAGAAAGTGAGAACACAGACCGACAGGACCTTCTGACAGTCTGTCTGGCAAAGGAAATGTAAGGGATGACTTTTTTAGAGAAGCTGTGATGATGAATCAATCACACGTACCACTTCCACAGTTAACAGATGTTCCTATTAAGTTTCTGTAGCGTAAGAGCACATAAACAATTCAGAGAAAAATAAAACTCTTTTGTGTAGCTTTTTATACAGCTAACAGTAATAGGATAATAACTGGGCAGGGCAGATTTAGAAACAACCCACACTGAAAAAGTTGAGGACCCTCCAGAAATGCCATCTGGGTGGCAAAGAGACCAAAGACTCTCAGACTTTCCTGTTCATCAAGCCCTGCACCAAGAAAAGGTTAAAAATCCTAAACTGAAGGGAAATGTGGTAATAATGTTTTCAATTTTCTTGCAAAAAAATGAAAAACAATACAGAGCTGTAATGAGTAAACACTAGACAGTATACAAAGAGAAAATATAATTCATGTGAGTCACGACTGCTGGCAAGGAAAGGCCTTCAATCAGATACTGCTCTGCTAGGCATAGGTAGCAGTCACTGAAACACCTGGCTGCTCTCAGCTCACCTCAAGCTTATGAAGAGCCCTCCTACAGCTTCTTCTGTGCTTCCTGGTTTTGGCTGAAATAAAACTAAATAAATCTCCCCCAGATAAGTGAAAGCATGCCAACACAGTCAAACATGAGACTCCCAGAGTGCTCCCACCAACTGCCCCATTCCCCACAGCTGTATCCCCTTCCTAGATGCAGATCTCAAAATAACATTTCTCTGGCCAGAGGACTAGCTTACTTTAGCAGCACTGAGATGAGGAGGACTGGATTTGTTTTTCAATGGTAATTTCCTGCAAAGATTGAGGCCCCTGGCAACTGGGGAGGCAGACTGGTAAGTTAGGAAGGCCTTCCTTATTGCTCTTGTACAGGGTAATGGTACTTCATCACCAGGACTTTTCCTAACTTTGCAACGGCAATGTCAAATAAAATTTAAATAATTTCTTTATAAAAAAGATTAAGTCCTGAGAAATCCCCCAAAGGATCAGACTGTCATTTAGTTACCTTTAAAAGCTCAATAATAATAGAGAAGACTATATTGCAGCATTGTTTCCAGTAGCACTATTTTTTTTCCAGTTTTTAAATACTCAGATCTTGAATTCTGATAGAACAGTAATGCAGTTTGACAAAAATGGAAAGCAGTCTCTGCCTCTGATAAAACTGTTCAAAGACAGATAATGTTCACCTTACCCACCTGATTTTCATTAATATTTGTTTCCTTGGAAGTATTCCACCCACCATGACTCATCACCACTGATCATCTTCAGCACTTATGGTCTCCCCAAGGACTCAATAATGATTTTTGCAGGACATGGAAAGCGAGAACTATGCCTCCCTGAAGAAGACCAAGTGCTTTTATGCAGAGCTTTCAGCACATGGCAGCACAGAGGCAGTGCCATCTGTTGAAACTATTTGGGACATAATACTGAACTAAACATCTGTAGCAGCAGCAATCCTGAGTCTGATTGAACCTGAAAATGGCATGGGTAGGGATTAGAGGAGGAAACCAAACTTATCTTCCTTTCATCAACTCATTGCATTCACAATGAGCAAGACACTCTATCTACAGATGTTTTTGTTGCCATGTATTTCCTGGTGCTGCTGCCATCTGCCCAGTCCTTCAGGCCGCAGTGACAGTGAGAGTGTGGTAGCAGGGGCTGCAGTTCAGCCATCAATGTTTTTGTACTGTTCTCATTCAGTCTCATCTAGAGTTACCTGGAGGAGGGCAAGTGTGGGAGACTTGCTTGGTACACTTTCCAACTGGAATCCAAAGTAGCATGTAGAGTTTTCTAGTCAATTCTTATAGTCACAGAACACATACTTACTTGAAAGAGGGCAAGCAGAAACAACAGGAGTTGTGTGGAAGCTGTCCTGGTCGCTGCCGGCAGCCAAGCTCTGCTCAGCCCCAGGAAGCCATACATGTGCTGCACGGATGTAGCTCACACCCATGTGGTCACCAGACAGTGGCATCTGCCAGAGGGAACCAGAGCAGGGATGCACATCAGCTCCTGTTCAGCTGGGACCTCACCCTGGCACTACCAGGAAGGTGGTGACACCAGGGAGGATGTTCTGATAATGATCACTTTATCTCTTTCTTGCTTACTCATGACGTACCACCAAAGTTAAAAAGTAAACAGTGAGTGGGTCATAAAGCTGGGCATCAGCAGGTTGATATTTTTGAAATATGACTTCGCAGCATATTATTTATAAACTTTGCTCTACAGTGTTTGGTAATATTTATGTTTTTGCTTATTTGTGTTTTGCATTTTTTAATGTGTATTCTATATCCTGAAGGCAGCTCCTGAATTCAATTTAGACTTTTTTTTCCTTCTGATTGACCAGGACCAGTAAGTAATCTTTAGAAAAATTGTTTGTTCTGTTTGTTCCTGTCTTCTTCCTAAATGTGTTTGATGAGTGGGTGATTTGTTTGTGCTGTCATTACGAAAACCATATGTTGATGTGGTCTTATGGAGGAGTGTTTTTATTATTTTAAGAGTTCAGCTAAGGATGTTTCCAAAGGAGTCATAATTGCTCTTCTAAGTACAAAGGCTGAACAATGACTGGCTTACAAATAATGCCAAAAATCTGTTCAGCTCAGTCTAATTATTTCAAAGACTAAAATCTGTTTCTCAGAATGCCTTCTTTCCACAGTCTGAACTTTTTAACATACTAAGAAAGTTATGTTTACTCAAGGTCTCTATAGATTTATAGTCCAAGTGCCTAGAACAAGGGAAAGTATCCACTTTTTCACATATATGTCAATGTATGCAAAAACCTTAAGGCTGCTTCTGTCTTCATGTAAAATGCACTGTGCCACAGCATAACTGCGGATGGATCCTGCAAGGACTTTTGAACATAGATAGATCTCCTGGGTGAACAGGCTGAGGAAAGTGTCGCTGCTCAGATGGCTGAATCGCCTTGGAGGGTGTGCAGGAACCAGACCGCTGTGGAGTTTTGTGCAGGATACTTGTGACCTCCATCAGTAAAGGAGCCAGCACAGTTTAAAGCAGATGAGGGTTTTTTCTGGGCCATTTGGCTCCTATCTGTTAGGACCAAACTTCTGGCTGCCAGCCTGGTGAAACATCTACTTTACAGCATTTGGTGAGAAAGATGGGCTATAAGTCAAAATGTAGTGCTTTTTCTCTGCTGAGATGAGGCAAGTGTAAGGCCCCATGCAGGCAACCGGTGCTGGGGGGTTTGGTTGTCCTTTCCGTGGCTGTGGACATTGCTGGAGGGAATTTCCTACCCGGTGAGCGGCAGCTGTACTGATGCCAGCTGGTCAGTAACCCTGGAAATACCTTGTGAGGCTTGTTGGTGTCACAGGTGGGCACAAGACAACTGCTGAAGACTAGGTTTTGACATAGATGGTATCCATTTACTCCATGAATATGAGAGACCCGTTGACATCTGGGGGACTACATGCAATGTAAGGAATGTGCAATGAGTGTAATGGTGGTAGAATTGGTCCCTAAATTGGCTGGTCTTTATTGGACTGAATACTATGCTGACAAAAGGAGAATCGCTGGGAGTGCCTCAGTGCTCAGTAAAAAGAGGGATCTTCCCTGCTAAAGAGGGAAGTATATGGTAGATTCAACCATATATTTTATATCTAAAATATTAGGTAGGGACTATTATTCACTGCTGCAGAAGTAAAGAAAATGAAAAGAAAATAGCTGTGGAGCTGGCCAAGACCTTGAAAAGGACTGAGTTTTCAGAATAATTTTCAGAAAAACAATTTCAAACCTCCCTGCTGCAAAGCCTCCTACACAGCCCTTGCAGAGAGCCTTTCAGAGGAGAACTTTAAACAAAGGAGCGCAATAGCATGACAACCTTTTGTGAGCAGTAATATGGCAAGTTAATGCTACATATTTATTGGTGCACGTCAGGCAAAATAAGTTACTGATGAAGCTGCTTTCTTGTGGGTTGCAATAAGAAATTAAAGGGGGGGGAGTAGAAAACACTAATTCTGCAGTGAGAAGACAACATGTCACACTAAGTGTCTTACTAATGCACTTCGAAAACATATGCATATATATAATTTAAAGGTTATATAAACCATGCATATATTATATAAATACTATTAAGTTATAAATATTACCCAAAATAAATGTACATGCTATTTTATATGCCTATGTATATTAAAAATATATATAATGTAAAATCTGTGTTATTAGATTACTGGGGAAGTGAACTCTTTATTTTTCTCCATAATCCAGCAAGATTATAGAGGAATTTGGCCCAGTGGTCAAAGCCACAGCCTGGGATTTGGGTTCAGGTCTTGTTTTGTCTTGGACCTCCTACATCATGTTAGGTGATGGTCTTTGTGCCTTATCTGCAACATATCTCACAGTGAATTTAAGAAGATAAATAATTCAAAGAATGAAAAACTCAAATCCAGAGTGATCAGGGCTAGCTAGATACCTCAGGTGAACAAAACCGAGGCCCCTTAGATAGTGGCGTGAGCAGACCACGAGCAAGGGCAGATCGACACTGCTGCTATGCATGGGCTGCAGCCAACCAACACTTTCACAGCCTGGACTCTTCCAACTTATTTTCCTTGGTTCACAATTCCAAACCAACCCAAATTACTCTTCTTCTTCGGAAATTATGCTGAAAATATTTCTCTTTTCTAGAGTTCAATTAATAATGGAGTCCCTCAAACTTGTCCTGAACCCAAGGGAACAAATGCCATCAGTCCCTACCCTATAGAGGCTATAGGTTACAAATACAGGGACAGAGAGGTGGGCCTTGAAGAAAGGGCTGAAAAGCAGTTTTTATCTTTTTTTTTTTTTTTTTCACCAGGCCTATCTTGTAACCCTTCCTTACTTGGCTTGGTATGGTACACTTGCATTGCCAGCTCCAGTTACCCAAAAGACTGAAAGTGATTATAATGTTGTTGTTCATATTTGTTAAACAAACCAAAGAGCAGAAACCTCTCCCTTAGTTGGCTGTGTCATTGTGAAAAAAAAAAAGGCAATCAACTTAAAAAAAATTAAAAGCAACACTGATCTTGTTGCAGGGTATTTTCTTGATGGAAATGAAGTTGTGTTTGCTGTAGACCGTTGTTCCTAGCATGACCAGTGGGAAAGCAGGTATTGTAGCAACTTTGGTAAAGCGCTATGCCTACATGGCCCCACATGCCCATTACTGGTGGAAACCAGCAGGATGGACAGGATGGTGGCTTTTCCAAAGCTGAACTGCAGCTAAACCCTTGGGCAAATTTCTGGTTTAGCTCCTAGACAGAAATCCACCCACTGGTTTTCTTTGGGAAGAAGAAGAATTCAAATATTGGCTTGGCCTGAAAATTGTTCTGGCTACCGTGAAGGCAAAGGAAGGTGATGCTGCAAAGCCACAAGAAGAAAGTATTTTAATTCACAAATCATTTCCCTGATTTAAAATGTTAATTTTTATCTAACATTTTCCTTACTCCAAAACCACACAGGGTTTCAGTTACATTTCCTTTGAAACCAGAAAGCGATCATATTGAAATGCAATAAAAGGAACTAAAAATATTTTTTCCTTCTTTGTGCCTTTCCCTCCCTCCCTAAATGTTAGAGGAGGAAAACTGGATGCTACTGTTACATGAATTTAGGGGTAAGAGCAAATGGTGCAAGATGCCATCAGGGAATCGGTATATTTAGCACAGGAGGGGTATTTCAGAAGAGCTTCTAAGAGCTACATGCAGATGGATTGTGGCTCTGGTGGAATAGCTGGCAGGTGCTTCTGTGTCTCTCTGAGCTAACCAAACGAGGAGCAGATAAAGCCCTCGAACTGCGCTGGCTCTGTGCGGTTGCATACCTTGCACCAGATGGATTAAAACCCCCCTAAAATGCACAGGGGAACAAAGGGAAAGGCAAATGCATACCCACAGTCAGTGGTAGAGAGAAGGCAGCAGCTGCTCAGCGCTCCTTGGGTGAAGGCAGGGTTGGGACCTGCCAAGAGATGAAACGATGGTTTCACAACCTATTTGTCAAAAAGGACAATTCTGAGGCAACCCATATCTGAGATGCTGCCTTCATGCCGCTGGCAAGAAGATAATATCCATCTGTCCCTATAATGGCTGTTGTGAAGGAAAGGAGAGAAAAGCAAGTTTCTCTTTGTCCTGGGAACAGAAGAAATGCTGTTATCTTACGCAGAGGCAGAAGTGCACAGAAGACTTAAAAGATCTGCTGGTATTCTGATGCTAAATGCACTGTTGTTTTCACATGTGCAATGTACATATCAAATACTGCCAAATTGTCCTGTTAGCATTTGCCCATTCTTTGCAGAGCTGTGTGTGGCTACAGGTTTTGCAGAACAGAGGAGATACGGGCCTGCTTCTAGCAGGATCCATTCATTGCCCTGTAATGGATTTTTACTAGTTTGTAATGAAATGTGAGGAATTAATTACACCTATAAATACCTTGCTGTATTTTAATGTGCATGTTTGTCGGTTTTTAATGACTCGGCCAATGCAAAGTTAGGATACTAAGATCAAAGAATTCAGATTTGTACCTCAATGAACAATGTTGCTGCTGCACCACACAAAGCCAGGCTGGGAATGAGCATAAAGAAGCAGGAACGGGGGACTTCCCCTGTTGGCAAGCATGAGGGCTGACAAATCCAAGAGGCCAGAAAATCTGATGAATACTTGAGCCCCATTCTTCCTCCTTGTTTTACACTCCCATGTCTTCCTTTCTCAGCCTGAAATTCACTGTGCTTTGTTCCAGCAAGTGCCTGCCTTTACCACTCCGTCCCACTTCTGGGGTGGGGTAGGTGATCTTATGCTTCCTCCTCTCCAGCTGGGGAGCACTGCTTCAGGATTAGGCATCTCTCTCAGCTGGCTCACATTTATCCCAGGGTTCTCTTTCTTTTTTTTTTAATCTGGAACAGTAATACTGGCTAGCCCAGTTCAATTTTGGCCCTGCCTACTGGGAATGTCAAGCAAGGATAAAATTAAACTGTAGGTAGACAAAACATAAAGATGTTTCTACAGTGAAATGTGATACATATTAAAATCAGCTCATTCATTAGCACTCACACTGTGAACTTATTAAATGTTCTTAGTTAACATAAATCTTTTAAAAGAATTCCTAGTTTAATGTCTAGTGCTGCAAAAAGATGCTTTCTGTTTACAAAATAAATGTCATCTTCCACAGGATAAAGAAAAAATGAGATATGAATTTTTATTTCTCCAGCAAAATCCATAAAAAAGTCCTTTGGTACCTTACCTTACACATACAGCAGCGACACATTCTGCTCTGAGTAAACGTGTTCGCTAAAGGGCAGTCTTGTACAAACACTGTTTAACATACACTGTCATGCCTTTTCACTTACGCATATTAATTTATGCTGACATGAAAAAGAATTTGAATAGTATTTCATAAAATCTTTTTAAGTTCTTAACTGAGATTCCTGTGCAGTGCTGAGGCCTGTATCTATCACTAGACTGCGATGAACGTTGCTCAAGCAATAACAATATTGAAATAAGGAACAGAAGCACATCACTGAACTTCAGAGATAAACCCTTGGGATCATGTGGATGTAGGCAAAACACAGCAGCAGTGTCCGTGCAGGGGACAGCCTGGTGGTGGAAGCGAACACAGGTTGAAGAGCGCAGGTTTTCCATCATAGCTATGCAAATAAAGGTCTGTTGTGAAGAAAATGAAGGGCAGGAACATCTGATCTCAGAAGGTACCTCCAGCAGCCTGAGATGGCTCCTAAGTCCTCTCATCTCTCTTTGACCATTTGAGGTACACAGAGCCCTTAGAGGAAGACACCCCAAACATGCACACCAACCATGCACACACCTGTGAGGTCTTTTCTAGCCCTTTCCTCCAACACAAATCATTGTACCTGCCCACGTTTCTGTCTCTCGGAATTCTCTACCCTCTCCTTTACCCACAAGTCCCAAGACCCAGTTATGAGGGGCCTCTAGGATTATCTCTCTAGTGAGTTGCCCTCCCTTCTGGGTCCAGGCGCTTGGCACAGCTCTTCCCCCTTCAACAGCTAATACAGATTCAGACCCACTCTGTGTCCTCGCTCCCAAATTTGCACAGTCCCCAAGAGCACAGGCCTGCCTTGGCAGAGGATCTCCTGGCCAGCTGCGACCATTACTCAGCAGCCCCTTCTTCCCATTATGGGTTTTAAATACAGACATACTTACCAATAAAGGGGGGTTTTGAAAACAAATTGCTTCTCATTTACACTGAAGAAACTTTATTTAAAGATATTTTCTGCATGCCCTGTCCTGGTGGTCGCCTGTGAGCACGGCTGCATAGAGCTGGTGGGGAAACCACTTGCAAGATCCTAGGGCCGGCTGTTCCCATCAGGCCAGGACACTTTCTGGCCTGGTTTCAAATTGACACTGAGAACTACTCAGCCATGAAGAGGAACATGACGAATTCTTTAAGAAAGCAGTAAAATTAGAAAGCTAAATTGTTTCTGCTCTTCAGGTGAAAAAAATTAAAGCAGGCAGCAAAGTACAGTAGAAGAGCAAGAAAAGGGATGGAGCGGGAGCGTGATGTGATCCAGGGAGGCAGCTGCATTCAAGGGTTTCAGCTGGCCACCCCCGAAAGGTGTGTGCTGGAAGGTGACTTGTCCATTATGCAAACTGGCACCACACAAATCAGGAGAGAGGCGAACAGCTGTAAACATCTGCACTGAGCTGGAAGACTTCTCCAGTTTCTTATTCATTAGTATAAAATAGACGTTGTTTTTCTAAATGTAGAAAAACACACTGTAGAAATTACTACAAAGCACTCTTGATTACTTGGATACGAATAAGGGCAAATTACGTTCCACTTTTTTGTTGCAAATGCTATTTACTGCATCATACCCTGCACTAATTTTCATAGTTACACAATACGCTACTGTTACCTCAAGTCAATAGGACTTTGGAAGTGTAAATGAGGAAAGATCTCAATCGTAGTGACAAATTAAATGACCATAGGCAATTACTGTGAAATCAGAAAAAGCATACTTATACCACACATAAAATTGGGCTAGTCTATCTTTTATAATGATAGTCAAAGAAAATAAGTGTGAATAGATTATTTAGAAGACATGGGTAATAATTACTGATTACATTGTAGTTAGGCTGTTTATGTCTAAAGTATTAAGTACAATTCTACAAGGTCTTAAGCGATGTTTTATAAGAGCTTTTGATTGATGATGCTACTGTAAAACATTGTGGTTTCTAAGTTACCAAACATCACTTTTTTTTTCCTCTGTTAACTTTCATTTATTTTTATTTGGAAAAGAACCATTTTTTTCAGCACTGTGGGCATTATATCAATTTTTTCCTAGTGATCCTACAGTAACCTTACACTAATGGCATCTGAATTAAGAACAACAGAGCAAAAGACTTTTCACTCACAACCTCCCAGCAGACAAATAGATCAATAATCCAGAATTATCTAACTCATAATTCCCCATATAAAATAACTACTTTATACTTGACGTAAGAATAAAATGTAAGACTAATCCTGGCTGTTGCAGGAAGCAGCTGCTTGCTAAAGCCATCTTCAACTTAGTGCAAATGAAAATGTCATCTGTAAAGGTCTGTGATTTTTTAGGACAATTCATCACAGTGATTAGGCACCTCCTGAAGCAAGATGTTATCGACTCCTGGTTTGGAAGAGTTAATTCACTATGCTGCAAACTGATGTGAAAGGGAGGAATTGCAGGGAAAGAAAGTTTCAGCTTTGATATGAAAAATGAGCAGAATGAAACTGAGAGAGAGACATCAAAAGGGAGCTTTTTATAGAAAACACACTATAAAGCTGAAATTCTGCTCTAGTCTCCCTAGTCATCCCAGCCCTCTGGGATTTCAGCAGAAATACTAACTGATGACCAGTTTTGGGTGTTTCTTGGTCCCTGCTTACAACAGGGCAACGTCCAACTCCGCTACCCACCCCTGCAGCACCAAAACTAGGTAAAATGTTACTATTGACCCCTGTTGATTACTTTCCTCCCAATGAATCCTCAACATACATCTTTATACAAAAGTATACCTGTATCTCATAGACCCTGCATTAATAAGCAGAATGCTGCTTTGATTAGGATAATGCCTAATTAAAAGTGCTGCCACTTCTTCCTGTAGGTAAGGGGGTGAGCTTGGCCTTCAGAATTTCTTTTTCTGACAGATTTGTTTTTCCAGAGATTGAAAATCTCATAGTCAGTCTCTCTGTATCTACAGCCTTTAAACTGAACTGAAATAGATGGCAGCACTGAAAAGTAAGACTGACACAGTAAATCACAATGATTTACGAGCATTTAGGAATATGGGAAAATTTACTCTTTGCCATTTATTTAAAAATAAATACATTACTTATAGTCTTTGTTCTCACGCAGCACAGAATACTTTGGGACTGTCTTGTCAAATAGAAATAATCAGATTTTACCAATTACAGGGTCAAATTCTGGTATCCCTTGCATGCATGCATATGCAATTTCAATTTCCTGGATGAAGTACAGATTTTAGATATTAAAACCTATTTTATTAGTCATCCTAATACATCCAATCAATGCAGAATCAATTACTGATTTTTCCATGTCTTTTCCTACCTAGTTTTAAATGTTCAGAGAAATGATTTATGCTGCCAGGTAGACATAAGTAACTAAAAGTTTGCTAATAATTAGTAGGAATCTTGTATTTTTACATTTAATCTCTTTTGTTTTATTTAGTACGTTGCACTGCAGTTCCCTTTTTGGTGTTTCAAGGCTTCCTCACCTTACATATTTCAATTGTATATCAATACTGAATATTTAAACCTGTTTTATAAGAACACACAAGCGTCTGACAAAGTTTGGGAACAGGATAGCCAGGAAGCACAATAAACAAGGTCAACATTCCTTTTTTTTCCTTACAATTTTTATCTATGAAACTGTAAACACATAACATCAAACCTTGGGATCCAAACCTTGGGCAGCTTACCCACTTCACTCTACTCCTTGAGAGACTGTTAATTAGGACAAGCAGTAACAGTTCCATCTGTTTGGGATTTTTTTACATCTTGTTTTTTAAATCATAACTTTTAATCTTGCTGACAGTCTTCACTAAATTCCCTAGTTATTTTTCTGCTATGAGATGAACCTAATATCAGTATTTCAAATGGGATGGCGAAAATCTTGTGAAAAGAAGGCAACAGAAGCTGGCCTCTTGGGTTGTACCTCTGCTACTCAAAATTGCGTTGGTCTTTTGCCGTATCTACTTGCCCGATGCTGCTCCTAGGTTTTTTTCAGCGTTTCTGTCACCCAGGTTTGTCCTACCCTAGAACAGCGCTGTTCCTGATCACATTGCCTCAGCAGCACTAAGTCATGCTCGGCCAAGAGCTCGGCCATTTGTGTTTTCAGTCCTGCATTTGCATTGTTGCATTCCTCTGAATATTGTCAAATATTCCACTGAAGTTCCAGTTGTATTTTACTTGCTAAGTTTGCTTTACTGACTAATCCTGTGTTTCCCTATTCGGTAGTCATGTAACTGGAGAGGTGTACTGAGTTTTTCAAGTTTGTTTTCTTCTTTTGCAATAACCACAAAACTAGCTATGCAAAGAACGCATAACCGGGAATACAAAACTAGCTATGCAAAAGAATTTATCAATTAAACAAATAAGTCTGAACTACAAAAAGTCCACAGAAAGACACTAGGAAGATAGACTTTAAAAAGCAGCAAAAGAACAAGAATGTTTCAACTACACAAAAAACCCAAAACCTTACACAGGAATACAATGTGCAATTCTGGACATATACTGTAAAGAGAAAATACCAAAGAACATATTCATACAATAGGAAGAAAACAATAAAGAATTCTTAAAATTCTTGAAATAAAAAGGTTTCAGGAACATCAGAACCTGGAGTCTGACCTTCACCCTATAAAGTCTGGTTTTTGTCACTTACTTGAGATAGCAGAAAGAACTTACTCTGTTGTAATTAACTAAGGGATAAGCATGTGGAACCATTATTCGTTAATGTTTGGCTGAAAGTAACTGATTTTGAAACCTATGAAAGCAAATTAATGATATAAGGTTCAGATATTTCCATGATTACTTTGACCTATGGAAATATCTGAGGAATAACCCCAGGCTTTTTTCCCTCTGGTCACCACACTAGGAAGCTACTTACCTTTTGCACAGTTCATTAATGGTCTTTTTCTTAATTGGTATTTCTTGATTTCACAAAAATGGATGTGGCACAAAAAATAACTAAACACATAAACATAAATGTGAGATTATTTTACTAGATGTATTAGTAAAAGAACAACAAGAAGTAATTTTACAGAAGATCCTGTGTTTAATATTTGCAGGCTTGACAAGAAGCAAAAAATGGATACAATGTTAAAAGAATCCGCAACATCGACTAAGTAACAGTAAAAATGCTCGGGGTTTTTAAGCTGCTTTCATGCGCGGTACTTTATGATGTACTTGTATGTTAGGCCTGTTGATGATCCTCAACCTTGCTGGAAAGCTTTTGTGCTGCAATGCCTATTTAAATACCCATTCAGTCAGATAACTACTTTTAGTTAATTCTAGTTTTCTTCCTATATCCTGCTCAACCTTTTCTGCTTTAAACATCAGTTTCTATGGCCTTTTCCAGCTGCATTTATATTGGAAAAATATAACTTGGCCTGTTTATTTTGGTTTTCACAAAATAAAATACCTTAGAATTTTGTGTTCTCCGTTCTTATCATATTGAATTTAAATATCTCACGGATGTTGTTTCACAGCTTGGAATTGGTACTACGTGAACAACAGCTGACATTGTTTGCCCTAGTAATTATCACAAAATTATTTTGACATATCACTCTGAATGCAAAGATAAGTCACTAATAAAATATTTGAGTTCTTAGTACACCTATTTGGAAAAGACAACAGTACCACCTGAATTTGGAAGGTTCCACCAGTTATACAGCAATGCAAGCATGATTTACTATTTTATTTTCATTGTAGGGGAACAGGATGCTTCCAAATAACTGGTTTGTACATTGCATTACATGTCATCGTGTCACAAATGCGCAGTCCCCAAACATTTTTGTTTACAAGCTGCCACATGGAGAAGCCAACTGGCATGTTGTTTAGATACTCATTTCTGACATGTGCTTCTGATTTATGAAATGCAAGATAGAAATTTGTTGGGTTTTTTCTAAGTATATACAAAAATAACTAACTGCACATAAATCATTACTACATCCACAATGTATTTAAAAAATATTAAATGACTTATTTTTAAAATTGGCTCTGATTTTGAAAAAAGAAAAATTGAAATGGACCCAGATTTCTTATAATTTATATAAAACATTTTAATATGCTAGATGCTTTATTGACAAAAAAGGGATGATAATCTAAGTCTGATAGAGTAAGACTGTGAATGAAATACGACAGTGAGGAGGCAGAGTGGAAGGCTAAAGGCTGCAGCCTTTCAGTCTTGTAATTCAGACACCATATCTGAACATCTTCTCAACTTGGATGAAGCATTTTAAAACATACTAAGTGTGGGCTAATGCAGTGGCTAAAGTTTGTGTAACTTGCTCACAATTGGCCTTGGTAGAGCTATGCTGATTAACATTAAAAATGGTAATTTTTTTAAAAAAAGACAAAACTACTGTTATTCCATATGGAATAACTGTAAAGCCTTTAAATAGGATTTGCAATATTTTTACAAATTAAAAGTTTCCATGAAAAAGTATAATTTTTTTTTTAAATTTTCTCCTCGGTTTTGCTTTTTTTCTACCCTTTCCTTTCTGCCTTTCACCCTTGGTCTTTTCTTTTCCTCTTTTCTGCTGTCCCTCAGAAAAGGAAAAATATGGAAGAACAAGGAAGATAAATAAAGATGGATATGGCAATAGTTTTTCATTTTTTAGTTTAATTGAAGACAAATGAAAATAATAAAACAAGGAAGTTCCACAATAATTTGTTAGGTTGTTTTGCCACTAAAAATGACAACAGAATAATAGGTTGATGTAGCTCTGGTAAGATGTAACCATCTAAGATCATGTCTTACACATTTTATTTTGTAATTTCTAACAAGTGACTCAGAACACATGAAGCTCAGGGTAAATTTCATCAGCTGAATCTAATGGCTTAGCCTATCTGAAAAGGGAAAACATCTCCTGCATCAGGAAAAGCACTGAAAAAAAAAGACTCTGGAAGAAACAGCTTAAAGGAGCACTGCTACTGGCACTGACCATCCAGGGAAAGGTAGGTTCCAATGAGACCTGGTTGACTAATTAGGTGCAGTTAAGAACTTGAAAGCTGAGATTGCCTACATTACAAACACCTTTCTTTAAGCACTGAAAAGTCTTTCAAGTTGCCTGTATCTTCCTGTATGACTTGGTCTTGCTTATTCTTGCAAAATCATGGCTTTTATTGTCATCATTGCCAACAATAGCAGTAAGTAGGGTAACAAATCTACTATTTGTTAATTACATGATAAAATGCATGTAAAAACCCTTATTTTATTTCCAAGAAGCCACAATTATTACTTAAATTTTATGTGTAAATTCATATGGGTTACAGCTTGTCAGATTAAAAGCACACACACTATGTAGCCACAGACTGATACCACCTAACAGCACTTTGCAAGCTGACAAAACTTGGGCTTTTGTCCTCTGAGCGCTTTGGAAATGATTACCGCTGTCATTACACATAACGCACAGACATTTCTCTACAGAAACAAGACTACTTTTTAATGGACAAAGAAAAATGAAAGATGTCAGTGAAGTAAAATTGGAAGATGTGAACTCAACAGCTGGAAAATCGCTACAGACCGGTCATTGCATCACACCAGGAAACACCTCTGCCCAAACTCAGCGCGGATACTCCAGGCATAGCAAAACCATGCTAAGAACTTCTCTAGCTTTTAAAAACTACTCCAAGCAGAGCATTTGGTCCATGACCCTTTGTGCCTCATGAGCCTCTTCTGTATAGAGTACATTCCTGAGCACTCCTCTTTTCTCTATGCATCACATCCTTCAGAGCGAGGTTCCTAATGCTTCCTAAATGTACGTGAAC
>NW_010206260.1:0-1173 GCF_000695765.1 Mesitornis unicolor | reverse complement strand
CTTCGCAGGTACGTACTCTTCGTTGATGGTTTCTGGCAAGTATTTATTTTTCTGCATTTTCGTCACAAAACAATAACCCACGTTCTGAAGCCAACTGCTTTGCAAAAACGCTAAGTAACTTTTCTAGCATCCATTAGGGTATTTTACTGCAGTAAATGTATTATTTTTCCCAATAAATTACTTTGGAAGTTATAATTTCTCTCCCTGAACGATGTAACTGTTACTGACAGATTATCTGACAGCCTAGATGTCAAAATATTTTTCTTCAGTGTGTACTTGCAAATGTTAGAACTGACTGACAGGATTTTGAGCTTGGATGAAGTTTGCTTGATTTCAGCAAACTAACTGATTTTTAAGTATTATATTCAGTTGCTTCATTATTGAAGAATAAATCGAAATAAAGCAAGGGGAGAAACCCACACAAAAACCACATAGAAATTATCTGTCTTTTTCTAGACCAAAACACTTTTCATTAAAAAGTAAGATTACTTACGGATAGGACTTAATAACAGTGGATTGTAGACAGGTCAAGTGGTAATGAAGCATCTGTTGCAGAGAGATTATATGTTTTCTCCCTCTGCTTAGAAAACGGCAGAACATTCTTTACATCAATTTTACAGTGTGACAAGCAGGAAGTCTGGAAAAACATACTTGTGGAGCTCACACATTTCCCCAGAAAAGTGATAAATTTGAGATAGAAATCCAAAGGCCGGGCAGAGAACAAGATTTCCATTAGGAGGCTGTGGAGGAAGGCCAAGAAGGGACAAAAGAACAAGTGCCGACTGAGAGCATGAGAATAGCTGAAAAGTTATTTTTTTTAAATACTGATACCTATCTGTAAAAATAAACAATGATACCTTTAGGCATCAGTCTCGGATACAGGCTAGCTAATTAACCCTATTCCCCCCATTTCTTGTATGTATGGGAAAGCAAGACTCCCCCATCAGCAGCTGGAGGACTACTTTATCCACATTTTAACTGTAAAAAGAGTTGCTGCTGTTTTGTTTAAGGATTGTGCCCCAGACTATCAGGCCACTATCACATCTAAAATCATATGAAAGCAAAAGATGGTGTTGACAGAAAGACATTGAGACACTTCTCATATGGTGCCAGCCCTTCTTCTCCCTACGTTAACTGTTACAGATAATTTCACAGAATCACAGAATCACAGAA
>NW_010206259.1:0-5489 GCF_000695765.1 Mesitornis unicolor | reverse complement strand
CAGGGGTTGCACTGGGGGAGCTTTCCAGGTTTCTGTGGTTCTGTGATACTCTCTCCAGATCATGGTCATAAAATCCTAACTACCCAAATAGGGTGATCCAAGCCAGCGCTGAACCATGCTTCAGAGGGAATCTCTGTCATCTCACGTCACAAAGGGCAGTCACAGCAGCAGATTCACAGCTCGTTCAATTAGCAGTGTAAACTTCCGGGGTTTCAATCACAAACCTGTCCATGAGTTCTCTCAAATCATGGAGAATAACAAAAAAACCCAATCCTGTCTATTATGGAACTGACTTGCTTAACACATTGGCTTCCTGAGCTTGTGCTCATCTCCTGAAATGAAATATTCCTGAATAATTATTCACTTAGAAAATCCCCAAAGAGTTACAACATACCTTCTTCCTCAACTTCAGTTGTATCAGAGACCTCATAATTACAGCCAGTAACATCACAGAGGTAAGAAAAAAGTGCTCGTTGCCGGGGAGAAAAAATAAATCCTATCTAGTCCAGGATATAAATAAGTCAATTTTAGTATTTTAATTTTAGAGTGAAGATACACTCTAGTTTAGCCTATGAAATATGACAGTTCCTGTCCTCACATCCAAGTTGGAGTTCTTCTACTTTGAATTAAGGACTAAGGATGTATTGATCAGGGAGAGTGAGACATGGACTCAGTTGCAACTGGGGACCTTATCTGAGACACGAAGACCCCCACACAACAGTATCAACCCTCACTGGACACAGCACAGCCCCAAGAGGTGAAACTGAGGCAGCTGCTGCCCTTGGCAGAGCAGCTCAGCCCGGCCAGGCCCAGTCCAGCTTTGAGCCTGGACCCCCTGTACCCCTGTGCCCCCTGAGCAGCGCGCTGGCCCTGGCCCTGGCCAGAACCACTCGCAGAGCCTTTTTCCACCCAGGGGAGGCTGGGAACACCTTCAAAATCCGGATAATTTTCAGGCAATGCAAAAGTTGTTTCCTTTTCAGCTCTACTCCCATTAATGTTCACCAGACGTAGACTGAGGCCAAAAACTTCCCAATAGGCTGAATCATTCAAGGAGCCCTTGCAGGCAGCGTTGCCAGGCCTCAGGCTGTGAGCAGCAAGGGTGGATACCACCTCTCATCTTCTGCCTTGTCCAGACTCAGGAATATTAATAGCACTTAAAAATAAATAATGGTGATAATGAAAAACCGTAATAGGGTTTCCTTACGATCGTTTTTCCCTGCACTGGAGCCGATCAATTTTAATAATAAATTGTAGCTTCCAGCTTGCCAGAGAACAAATGTACACCACGGGATAAAACCCACTCCAACACGGGAGTCTATCCAGCGCAGGCACCGAGCGCGGCCAGCTCGCACTGTGGGGGCTGGCAACCAGGGCCACCCAGCCTAGGGCCAGCAGCCGGTGCTCAGCCCAGGTCACGCTGCACCAGCCCAGGACAGGGCCTCCTCCAACACCGGCTAAGGGGAGCCCTGAAAGTGGCCCCTGAAGTTGGAGGCTCCAAAGACACTGACCGAAGCTCTTTGGAAAACCACTTCAAAACTGCTTATCATGCACTTTCATCCAGATTTTATTTTACGTGGCAAAAGACAATAAAAGTAATGTGTGCTCTGCTGTCCTTCGTGTGCCCCTGCCTGTGAGCGGACCCTCTCCTAAAACCAGGCTCTCTGCGGGGAGCTGTGCTCCCCAGAGGTGAGCGCCTCTGCCATGGCGCACCCGCTCACACGCTGCCCGTGCTCCCCGCTGCAGACAGCTCTGCTCTTTGTCTCTGGGCTGCCCCAGCTGAGCGATGCTCCTTGCGATGCCTTTTGAAAAAAAGCCTTAAGAAAGTCCAGTTAAGGAAAAAGCAAAGCAGAGGGAAAAGGAAGAGTCACTCTGGCCAGCAGCACACGCGCAGATACGACAGTGTAATATTATCAGTGCCAGAAGGAGCCTTATAAATCCACTGCTGAACTCTGGCCTCTTCCAGTCACTTCCATCTTCCTCTGCCCTGAGCAACAGATATTTTTGACACTTGCAATTCTCCTGATACAGCCCATCAATCTATTTTTGTCTCCCTTTGTTCCTCCTGAGTCGCCCAAGGGGTTTGGCCGAGCTGCCTTGCCAAACCGTGTAAGGCCTGTGCGTCTCCTCGAGGCCCGGCTGCCCGTGCGTGGCGCAGAACTGGGCTCTCACGGCTGCAGCTCCCCCGTGTCGCTGCTCCTCTGCGGCGCTGGGCTACGTGCGGCGCAGCGGGATCCGTGCTGCTCTGCTGGAGGTGCGAGCAGGATCGCGTTCCCTGTGGAAATGCACTAATTGCATCTTTAGGTTGAGACAGCGAAAAGGGTATTTTGCCCACCTGTGATGTGAACTGCACTGTTCTGTCAGCCTAAAAGTCAAGATTACGGTAAGCTCAGGTGTTAACCCTGATGCTTGATCTAGTCTTTCATCCCCAGAGGGTGGATTTCTTTTTAAAATCTCAGGAAAAAAACCCTGATTACCATAAATCAATTTTCAGGAGCACTTGGTGTGCACATGTGTGCCTAGCTGTATCTGGCAATCACAAATTTGCCTTTCTGAAAACCAGAAGGAAAGAATGAAACCAGTAACACGCTAAATAAACCTGCTCTCTGCTGGTTTGTTTTGGGCACATAATAAAATACCACCACAAGTTCTGCTGGCTGCTTTTCTGGAAAATTGGCACTGGAGCAGGGGGAAAGACAACAGAAAATCCTACTTGGGCAGAGCCTGCCCCAAGCCCTGTGGCTGGGGGTGGAGGCAGAGGACCACTCTCACTGCGAGTGACTGGTGGCCCACCATGTTGCCATCACTGAGTGTGATGGAAAAGCAGCAGATACTGGGGAAGAAGAAGGTAGATTTAGGGAGCTTCAGGCTTGGCATTGAGAGAGCTGTGCCCTTGCACACACACACCCCAACAGACTGAGGCAGCGGCCACACGCTCCAAAGGGACACACCACTCACCAGCTGCCAGCAGCAGCTCCCATAGCTCTGGGACAGGCACATGCCATGGGCACGACAAGGTTTTTGACCGTCCAAAGTGGCTGGAGAGGCAGGAGGGACACACGGCAGCAGGAGGGGAGCACGCTTGCCGAGTGCACTGCAACAGCAGAGCATCACAACGCTTCTTGGGAGGGCAGCATACAGACCCACCAGTGTCTTGGCATGAGTCTTGCCTGTGGAGGAGGAAGCCAAGCCACACAGTGGGTGTCTACTTACAGAGAGCCCTTTTTCCCCCCTCTGTACCCAGAGCAGCTCCAGACCAGCCACAGGGAGAAACACACACGATAACATCTCCAGCCATGCTGAATTCAGAGCCTGGCTGACACGGAGAGGAGATGGTGTGCTGGCCACCAGTGATGGGACATGGGGCCTCTCACCCTGAGGTGACAGGTCACGTTTCCAGCTCTGGCTCAGGTCACTGCTGACCACAAGCCATTATTACTTGATGGCCATTGAGTGCCTGTAAGAGATGAGGTGGTGGTCTTGGTTCAGCTCCCCACAAGCAGGTTCACACCATGCTAATTTCCATCACAGTTGACACATTATTTGACACCAATTAGCACTGTCGCTGAAAGGTTCAGCCAGATGCTACAGAGAGAAGGAGTCTGCAGGAAGCCATTTTGTAGCTGAAATGTTCATTTTGGGGAACAAAGAGGACTGGGTATTTCTCACAGCTGGGGGCTCAGCTCGGTCTTGCCTGAAGAGGCACTTTCTGGTTGCTTCACATCAGAGGTAAACTCAGCATTGAGTCTGGGTTCTTCACCCCCACCCTCACTGAACTGGTTTAGTTTTGATGACTGTCTCATCCTTACTATTCGTGAGCCTTATATTTGCTTCAGAGAGGTAGAAAAACAACTGTGTTATGCTTCTCTCAGAGACTCCAGTGTGAGACTCCCAGAAAGCAATAAGGAGTTTGCAAGCCAACAGCTTCGCTGCTGTGGGTTCAGAGCAGTCACCCTTCCCATGAGTGGGAAAACTCCCCGAAATGATGCAAGCCCAGGCCAAAGAAGCGCTGACAAAAGCCCTGCATTTCTGTATGTGCCACAGGAGAGACAAGGAGACAGAGTTTAGACTGACTTGAGAGAGCTCTCAAAAGTTTTGCAATTATCATCTTTTTCCCTTCCTTTTGCAAAGCCTTGCCTTTTAGCAATCCCAGCCTCATGTGCACACACAGGACATGTCTTGGAGATACAAAAGAACCCTTTTAAAATTCCCTCCTTACATGTATTTCCTAATCTCTATTGTGTCAGGTTTATAAAGACTGGGACCTGCCTCAGCTACAGACTGAACTGCACCCATAAGACCCTGGGAATCTCTTCCGAAGCATCTGCTTCTAGTTTTGAAACATCACAAAATACCCAATAACATTTTTAAAGAATGAAAACTCTTCACTACGCCAAGGTAGAGAATATCCTGGATTATATTCTTCTGAAGGAGGCTCTACCTTTGGATGGAAAAAGCAGCAGGATTTCCAGAAGGTGCTGAAACTGCTTAAGGACTTTGGCCATCAGAGATAGTCCTAATCACACTGCTGCTACAGCTCAGTGGAAGTAAGTAGCCAAAAGTTTATGGTAAATTCATGCTGATCATAATGTATAATAAAGTAAGATAAGCTCCATCCTTATCATGTGAATAACACCTCTGGAGCATGCAGAGAGACACACAGATGACACATCTTTCCTAATTATCAAAAACTTTGTATTTGGGGGAATAGAAGAACAAGATAAGGGCCCTATAGGACACATGCTACCTGGACGCAGACTTCACCACTTGAACTAAGAGCAGGCAAATCTATTTGGCCTGGATGAGTAACTGCAGCTGCCATCAGTCCTAGGCAATATTCCTCTTTTGCTATTTCATAACATGAATAGAGATAAAAATATTTTCCTATATGCGAAGCTCACAAAATTACATCAGCCAGCCAACATAACAGATTGCCAGTGGAGACTAAATGGTAGACATCTCACTCCTGTGAACTGTATTGAAATGAGTGACCTCAATTTGCTGCCCCTAGAATAATGAAGTGCATGTGACCAATGGCTCAACAGGTCGGGATTGTGGGGTTTACACGAACTGGCAGCACCAATGGATCTGTAACCACTTCGGTGGGCTGACAGCACCAGTACAGAATATGGTGCTAAGTGGATCAGTCAGGGGAAAGCACCTGCTTTTCCTGCTATATCATTTAAATAAATGTTAAATTTCTTTAGCTGGGTCTTTAGTCAACCATATTAGTGTGACAAATATTTCTTTGTCTAGCATAACTAATTAGAATTTAATCACTTTAACTGCACCTTAATTACCTCAAATGAATTGAAAGGACATTTAATAGCAAAGATTAAATTGCCTTAATGAACGATTTTTGTGCCTACATCAATATTTTAACCGCGTAACCCTCCTCGGCGCCCTCCCTGCCGCAGGCAGCCCCCGGCCTCTGGGTGGCGCCCGCTCCCCGCTGCTGCCGCGGCCGCTGCCCAGCCCGGGGTGGGGGATCC